>NC_064541.1:11240160-11356400 GCF_023856365.1 Brienomyrus brachyistius
GCCGTTGTTATTCCTAAGGTGTCAAATTCGTACTTGACGGGAAAATTCCTCCAGATATGAAACTTTCATTATACTGAACCTCCACGCGCATCCACCCATTTACATGTAATTATTATTCAACAAAAACATCACTCAAACTGCCAGGTTGATGACTTGAAGCACATCGGAGGCGAACATAGGCAATAATTCAACTGCTTGGCAGAGTTCATCCATTTCCCACTTTACACATTTATAATGTTAGTAATAATAATTTCCCAGCGAGCACCTTACTAACAGCAGGATGGTGCACAGAATATCAATCTACATTCTCTTTTACTCGCAAGTCCACTCTGAGTACTTACACACTCCATACAAACAGGGAACAATACACACACTGTGAAAGACACTCAAATTCAGTGTTCAGACTGGGCACGGAATTATCCTGTGTGAATAGCACGGACCTCGCATCACACTGTGCAATAGCGCCTCCCTCACACAAAGCACGTTTCATGTGAAATGTGTTTGTGCACGTGTGTCACAGGTGTAGACTTGGGAGATGAAATCCCACCCCCAGCGCCGATATTACATGTACGTGGTTTAAAGGGCCCCTTCGGAATATCGATGCGAGACCAAGTACTACATGGTTACATTAATCACTGCAGGGTACGTTCCTAAATGTGACTGAAAATGACAAACTCCAGGCACTCGGGTTACTTCTTGTTAACCATTTGGTGCCCAATACCAACCTAGTCTGGAACATTCTTTAATAACAGAGGCAATTATTTCAGGGACATTACAGCTACGCGTGGCCTGTTAGAGGAAGCTCGGGAACAGGACATAATTAGAAAATCAAAAAAGAAAGTTATAACAGGTATTAAACTGTAGGCCAGATAGGCATGCAAGTGTTATTATTAGGGTCACTGTTTTGTGCAGTGGAGAAAGTCATGACTAACGATGGTGCGAAAGACAAGGTCCTTTCACGAGCACGGGTGCACAAGGACCCATCAGCAGCTAGCAGATGACCTATGCCTTGCCTGTTGTTACCCCCCCTTCCTGATACACAAGGTTCAAAATGAAAGATTTCTTCAGCATTTCACACTGACTGTAACAAAAGGGGATTTATGTAACAGCCGGATTTATGTAACTCCGGTTTTGTTGTCTCAGTGAAAAGAAGTACATTAAATGCTGCCGATGACAGTGAAGGCTGAGGCTGCAGGGAGCCGTTTGGAAGGATGAGCCAAGTCATGGGGGATGGCAGGAGGATGGGAGGGGACTGTGGCCACGTGGGAGTCCTGCAGACCGCTGAGGCCGCGGGGCATGCTGGGAGAGCGGCCACGTGGGAGTCCTGCAGACAGCTGAGGACGCCGGGCATGCTGGGAGAGCGGCCACGTGGGAGTCCTGCAGACCGCTGAGGCCGCGGGGCATGCTGGGAGAGCGACCACGTGGGAGCCCTACAGACCGCTGAGACCGCCGGGCATGCTGGGAGAGCAACCACGTGGGAGCCCTGCAGACCGCTGAGGCCGCGGGGCATGCTGGGAGAGCGGCCACGTGGGAGCCCTGCAGACCGCTGAGGCCGCGGGGCATGCTGGGAGAGCGGCCACGTGGGAGCCCTGCAGACCGCTGAGGCCGCGGGGCATGCTGGGAGAGCGGCCACGTGGGAGTCCTGCAGACCGCTGAGGCCGCCGGGCATGCTGGGAGAGCGACCACGTGGGAGCCCTGCAGACCGCTGAGGCCACGGGGCATGCTGGGAGAGCGGCCACGTGGGAGTCCTGCAGACCGCTGAGACCGCGGGGCATGCTGGGAGAGCGACCACGTGGGAGCCCTGCAGACCGCTGAGGCCGCGGGGCATGCTGGGAGAGCGACCACGTGGGAGCCCTGCAGACCGCTGAGGCCGCGGGGCATGCTGGGAGAGCGACCACGTGGGAGCCCTGCAGACCGCTGAGGCCGCGGGGCATGCTGGGAGAGCGACCACGTGGGAGCCCTGCAGACCGCTGAGGCCGCGGGGCATGCTGGGAGAGCGGGCACGTGGGAGCCCTACAGACCGCTGAGACCGCGGGGCATGCTGGGAGAGCGGGCACGTGGGAGCCCTACAGACCGCTGAGACCGCGGGGCATGCTGGGAGAGCGGGCACGTGGGAGCCCTACAGACCGCTGAGACCGCGGGGCATGCTGGGAGAGCGGGCACGTGGGAGCCCTGCAGACCGCTGAGACCGCGGGGCATGCTGGGAGAGCGGGCACGTGGGAGCCCTGCAGACCGCTGAGACCGCGGGGCATGCTGGGAGAGCGGGCACGTGGGAGCCCTGCAGACCGCTGAGACCGCGGGGCATGCTGGGAGAGCGGGCACGTGGGAGCCCTGCAGACCGCTGAGACCGCGGGGCATGCTGGGAGAGCGGGCACGTGGGAGCCCTGCAGACCGCTGAGACCGCGGGGCATGCTGGGAGAGCGACCACGTGGGAGCCCTACAGACCGCTGAGACCGCGGGGCATGCTGGGAGAGCGGGCACGTGGGAGCCCTACAGACCGCTGAGACCGCGGAGCATGCTGGGAGAGCGGGCACGTGGGAGCCCTACAGACCGCTGAGACCGCGGGGCATGCTGGGAGAGCGGGCACGTGGGAGCCCTACAGACCGCTGAGACCGCGGGGCATGCTGGGAGAGCGGGCACGTGGGAGCCCTACAGACCGCTGAGACCGCGGGGCATGCTGGGAGAGCGGGCACGTGGGAGCCCTACAGACCGCTGAGACCGCGGGGCATGCTGGGAGAGCGGGCACGTGGGAGCCCTGCAGACCGCTGAGACCGCGGGGCATGCTGGGAGAGCGGGCACGTGGGAGCCCTGCAGACCGCTGAGACCGCGGGGCATGCTGGGAGAGCGGGCACGTGGGAGCCCTGCAGACCGCTGAGACCGCGGGGCATGCTGGGAGAGCGGGCACGTGGGAGCCCTGCAGACCGCTGAGACCGCGGGGCATGCTGGGAGAGCGGGCACGTGGGAGCCCTGCAGACCGCTGAGACCGCGGGGCATGCTGGGAGAGCGGGCACGTGGGAGCCCTGCAGACCGCTGAGACCGCGGGGCATGCTGGGAGAGCGGGCACGTGGGAGCCCTGCAGACCGCTGAGACCGCGGGGCATGCTGGGAGAGCGGGCACGTGGGAGCCCTGCAGACCGCTGAGACCGCGGGGCATGCTGGGAGAGCGGGCACGTGGGAGCCCTGCAGACCGCTGAGACCGCGGGGCATGCTGGGAGAGCGACCACGTGGGAGCCCTACAGACCGCTGAGACCGCGGGGCATGCTGGGAGAGCGGGCACGTGGGAGCCCTACAGACCGCTGAGACCGCGGGGCATGCTGGGAGAGCGGGCACGTGGGAGCCCTACAGACCGCTGAGACCGCCGGGCATGCTGGGAGAGCGGGCACGTGGGAGCCCTGCAGACCGCTGAGACCGCCGGGCATGCTGGGAGAGCGGGCACGTGGGAGTCCTGCAGACCGCTGAGACCGCCGGGCATGCTGGGAGAGCGGGCACGTGGGAGCCCTGCAGACCGCTGAGACCGCCGGGCATGCTGGGAGAGCGGGCACGTGGGAGCCCTACAGACCGCTGAGACCGCCGGGCATGCTGGGAGAGCGGGCACGTGGGAGCCCTACAGACCGCTGAGACCGCGGGGCATGCTGGGAGAGCGGGCACGTGGGAGTCCTACAGACCGCTGAGACCGCGGGGCATGCTGGGAGAGCGGGCACGTGGGAGTCCTACAGACCGCTGAGACCGCCGGGCATGCTGGGAGAGCGGGCACGTGGGAGTCCTACAGACCGCTGAGACCGCGGGGCATGCTGGGAGAGCGGCCACGTGGGAGTCCTACAGACCGCTGAGACCGCGGGGCATGCTGGGAGAGCGGGCACGTGGGAGTCCTACAGACCGCTGAGACCGCGGGGCATGTTGGGAGAGCGGGCACGTGGGAGTCCTACAGACCGCTGAGACCGCGGGGCATGCTGGGAGAGCGGGCACGTGGGAGTCCTACAGACCGCTGAGACCGCGGGGCATGCTGGGAGAGCGGGCACGTGGGAGTCCTACAGACCGCTGAGACCGCGGGGCATGCTGGGAGAGCGGGCACGTGGGAGTCCTACAGACCGCTGAGACCGCGGGGCATGCTGGGAGAGCGGGCACGTGGGAGTCCTACAGACCGCTGAGACCGCCGGGCATGCTGGGAGAGCGGGCACGTGGGAGTCCTACAGACCGCTGAGACCGCCGGGCATGCTGGGAGAGCGGGCACGTGGGAGTCCTACAGACCGCTGAGACCGCGGGGCATGCTGGGAGAGCGGCCACGTGGGAGTCCTACAGACCGCTGAGACCGCGGGGCATGCTGGGAGAGCGGGCACGTGGGAGTCCTACAGACCGCTGAGACCGCGGGGCATGTTGGGAGAGCGGGCACGTGGGAGTCCTACAGACCGCTGAGACCGCGGGGCATGTTGGGAGAGCGGCCACGTGGGAGTCCTACAGACCGCTGAGACCGCGGGGCATGCTGGGAGAGCGTGCACGTGGGAGTCCTATAGACCGCTGAGACCGCGGGGCATGCTGGGAGAGCGGGCACGTGGGAGTCCTATAGACCGCTGAGACCGCGGGGCATGCCGGGAAAGCAGCAAGGTAACACACGGGATCAGGGGGTAGCAGTGTAACCTCACACCTCCAGAGCTGGTCCTCTTCCTTGTGCCCAGCAATGGACTGGCGTTCCATCCAGGGTATCTGCTTGCTTGTATGCTGCTCATCTTGGGATCGGCTATATACTTAACACAGCCCTGAAGTAGATAAGTGCTTGAAATAGAGATGCATTTTATGAAAGGATTTGGCTTTTGACATTAATGGAATGGGCTTAGACAAGGACTGGCTAAACACTTTTAACCTTTCCGTATTGAGTGGGTAACTTATGCAGTGCATAGATCTTAAAAGCTTGTCATTAATGTAAACAGCGTCCCTGGAATCTTACAGGCTGAAGGGTTTGTTTGTAGAGGTATCCTGACTCCTGCCACTGACCTCCACACAAACTACACATTCGGATTAATGCATTCAGCTGACGAATTCCCACGAGCCACCTAAAGTACAGCTAAGCCGACATCCCACACCATTACGCTCTGGCGCCATTCAACCTGCAGATAAAGTCAGTGCCCTGAAGCCACAGGCTAGTGAAGAGAAGATGGCTGTTAGCAGGAGATAGATACCTCCGATGTGCCGTCCTAAGTTAAGAGAAAGGACGCTTGACAAAGAATGGACAGTCAGACAGGCTGTAATTCTGATTTGGTGATTCAGATTCCAGCCAGATCGGGCTCAGCCTGATTGGGTCCCGATGTTGTTCTTTCAAATCAGCCAATGACGCGTTGAGGACAGAAAGAGCACATCTGACCAATAACGATGCAGGTATCTCAAAGCACCATGGACACAACCCAGCTGATGAAAGTGGTGGCAGGACTGGTGAGCTATCTGGGTAATGGTTACCCTTTAGTGGTTAACAGGAGTGATGTCTACCTACTTTGGGGCCAGATGTGGCATTTAATCTTGATGAGATTACAGAGTGCTGTATTTAAACTCCATCTCAAATATTCTGAGTACTGCCCTGATCTAGACAGCATGTGCTCTGATAGGCTTTATATTAATCCGTATTCACTCAGCCATCTATCATCTGTAATTCCTCCTCTTTCCCTCATTTCCCTTTTCTTTTCATGCTACATGGATTGTCTTTGCATGTCATAATGCCCTTGAGTGACCTTGTCTGGAGATTTGTACTAAAGTTTGTATCAGAGTTACATTTAGGTCACGTGACAGGATGTGCACATGTCACGGGGGATGGGATTTCTGAACCGTGTTTTCGGGAAGCTTTCTGGATCTGTGAGATTCAGACAAATGGAGGGACTCATTCCACGTGCGACACTCGATCGTGGCTCGGAAATGCGGCTCCCTGGCCCTCAGCCTCGCTGGCTCTTACCATGGGAATAAACAGCCCCTTCACCTTGGGATCACGTTGTTGTCATACAGGCCTCTGGGCCACGTGCCAGCGCAGGGCGCCGGGGGCCACAGACACTCCCTAGGTGGTGCCATACAGCGCGTCAGGCCCATGTCCTTGGGTCCTACGCATCCTCCATCTCCCCCCCATCCGGCAGCCCGCTGATCTTCCCGTCACTGTACAATCGTTCATTGTCTAGAGACGAGGGGAATGAATTTTAAAGCGTTTTAGCACAGCGGCCGTTCGTCCCCACAGCACGAGGCCGCAGCTGAAATAGGTTTGGCAGCTGTCAGCAGACTCCTGGGCCTTTAACTGCCCCATCAGAGCTCCGAGCTCCAGCCTCTGCTGTTGATGGGACTCAATCACTGTCAAACACTCGTAATAAAATAATTATTTTGTTCTGAAACGCATAATAAACTACTAAACACTGTATTCTGTTTGTCACTTCAGTGAAAATCCCGCAGGGCTTAAAGACTCCAGACAGAAGGCTGGACGTCCTGTATGAACAAGGCGACATCATCAGCTGGACGCAACTTGATCTGATTGTCCCAAAGCTCTGACCTACTAAACAACTGAAAAGATTATTATTCATGAAATATAGCTGTGGAAGAAAGGTAACACGCAGGACCAGGGGGTAGCAGTGTAGCCTCACACCTCCACAGCTGGTCCCCTTCCTTGTGCCCGGCGATGGACTGGCATTTTTTAAACAAATCGGCATCTTTAAATACTGGTGTAATTGCGGTTGCTTCCAAGTTTAAAATTCCTAATACAGAAGTACGCAAGCATAAGGTGAAGCAGGAGACAATGGGAACGACCAGAAACCAGCCAGGTAAAGAGCGGAAGTGACTTTCTAATGCCAGTGATGACCGTTAACTTATCAGATAGTTTCTCATGAATTGTAGAATGACAACAAATGACCTTGAAAAGGAATTAGACACATTAAGTGCAGGTGTGAAGTGCACTGCTAAGACGATTTGTATCCTAGGCTCCTAGAAGCAGGACTGAAGTCCCATAAAGCAAGGAAGGAGCCCTTCATTAAAGAGAAACAGAGAAGGGAACGAAGATGCAGTTTGCAAATATATATATATATTATTCACAGATACACACCCAGAAATTGAGAAAGGAAACAAAAAAATTACTGTGGTCTCATTTTTTCCCATAGCTGTATATTTATCGGGATAATTAATCCAAATGGCATAAGTACATCATAAGTTCACGTTTTCAATAGCCTCCCACTTAAACAGGCAAACATCTGTTGGTAAGTATTCATTAACAGATCATTTAAGTCTAATTGAGAGGCTGATGGTGCAGAAGTCTACAGTGTGTCAGAAACCAGGACTTAAATCCCACTAGATCCGATAATGAAGGTCGACACCTTAATACGACAACTTTCACTTGACAGCAGGCACTGTTAGCATTTAACTTTTTACTGTTTGGACAGGATTCAGAGTTCCGCCTTGGGGACTGTGTCAGTCCACCAGAAAGTCACCTGTGTGCATTGTCTCTGCCCTCCCCAGCCCCCCTCCGGACTGTTCCCCGTCAGCAGGCTAATGGAACCCAGCTTAGTTACTCATCCCTGATTTGGCACGAATGCTATGTGAAGTTTAATCATTCACATTTCTGTCTTCCCCAGAGGCACCACAGAATGACTTTAAAACAAAGATACGGGAAAGAAATTTGACTTTTCGGCATTTAAATTATATCCCAGTACAGATTTTGACTGCGTGATGTCAAAGCGAAACCACCAACATAAATACATAAGAAAGCAGGAGACCATTTTAAATGAGAACTTCAAAATCTGTGCACCTACGCCATGGCATACAGTACAGGCCAAAAGTTTGGACACACCTTCTCATTCAATGTGTTGTCTTTATTTTCATGACCATTGGTAGATTCTCACTGAAGGCATCAAAACTATGAATGAGCACATGTGGAGTTATGTACTTAACAAAAAAAGGTGACATAACTGAAAACGTGTTTTATATTCTAGTTTCTTCAAAATAGCCACCCTTTGCTCTGATTACTGCTTTGCACACTCTTGGCATTTTCTCAATGAGCTTCAAGAGGTAGTCACCTGAAATGGTTTTCCAACAGTCTTGAAGGAGTTCCCAGAGGTGTTTAGCAAGGGTGCCTGCCACCCTACTGAAGAACATTTCATTTCCCCTGCCACACAGATAATTCTAAGAGGCCCTAAACCAGTGTTTCCCAACCCGGTTCCCAGGGACGCCCGAGACAGTCCACGTTTTTGCTCCATCTCAGCTCCCGGTAGGGAGCAAAAATGCAGTCCGCCTGGCAGAGAGCTGGGAAACAGCAAAAAGGCGGAAAGCTTGGTGGTCCCTGAGGTCCGAGTTGGGAAACGCTGACCCAGACAGCTGTAGCCAGAATGGGCCGTGCGTATAAAATACAGAACCATCCTGGGTACCCAGCATTGACAGGCTGCCAAAGCTTCGCCATGAAATACTGTCTTGGGCCATTACAGTGAGAAGCTAGATAACAGCAGTTTATGTCTCATATGGATCACATGTAAATTTTTTTGTTGTTTACATAAATGTGACTAAGTCCAGTGTTACCGCAAAAGGCATTGAATGCTACAGAAAACAAACATCCATATTAACTATGTCAACTGCTAATTTAGACAATTGCTGTTTAAAGTGTTATTATTCCTGCTTAAGCGTTAGAGGAATTAATGGAAATCACTTCTCACCATTCAAGCTCACGCTGAGCTCTTTCTAGGACCTAATTAGGGACAGGTAATGAGATATAGATGTGTTTACACACACTCATAATTTTGGGTGAATATATACACACACATGTCTGATAACAGTTTAAGTCTAATGCAATATTTGAATGTTGTCAAATAGCAGATGCTGTCAGCTTTGGATACGGCAATGACCACTAAAAATAGTCATATAATCCGACTGATGGTTTGATGTTGAATCTGTTGAAGCTGTTTATATAGCAGATTAGCAGAAGAATGGCAGCTAAGAATTTACATTACATAATCTATCAAAAAAAAAAAGATTTCACTAAAGATGAGGTTGACCTCTACAGAGAAGAGCACTCGCCCTTCCGGAAGGACAGGAATTGGGTCTTCAATCCAAAACCCCTCCTGTGAAAATGCAGTCTTGAGTCTCTAAGGGGCGTGTGTGTGCGCGTGTGTGCATGCGCGCGTGTGGCCATCCGTCAGGCCGCGTGCTTCCCTTCAAGCCCACAGACCGCGGCAGCGCGAGGGTCCGCTCACACCAGCTGCCCAGAATTAAGGTGGGGGTCACACATAACAGCCCCCCCTCCCCTCCCCCTCAGTCAGCCAAAGGAACATTACAATAACATACTTGGAGCAAGTTTATTTAAAGGAACTGCATATATACAGATATTAAACCACATCCAACAATTAAGTATTACTGTGTATAAATTAAACCTATGATAGATACAGTATTAAAAATTACTAAAAAATATCAGTTACACATTTCCTTCTTTTTGCCAGTGCAGCTCAGTCAGTTCGATCAGAGGCACTCAGTCGGGCTGGGGCTGTGGGTTCGAGGCGGTGCTGCGGAAAGCAAACGTCACATGTTCCCGCGCCCGATCCAGGAAGGCATCTGAGAAAGAGGGGCTCTCCCCCGAGTGGTGTGCCCACTGCATCAGCTCCGACATGCTGAGGTGCTTGGCGGCTCCGGACCTGCCACTGCACTGGCCCAGCTGGCATGGCCTCCACTCAGTGAGCTCCTCCTCAACTGGCCTGCCTGCAAACAGGGATGTTATGGCCGTGTAAACATCCTGGAGCATCCTCATTGGTTACTTACACTCACATGTATAGCTAGACATGATGGATGGATGGATGGAAGTACATCTAGATATTACTGAGGCAATCAGCCCTATTTCATGCTAGGGTACAACAGCGAACTCTCCTGCGACTAAGTGACATCTATTGGGTTAAAAGTTCACGTCCTCAACTACCAGGGTGACACGGAAAAGTGAGAAGCGTGGACACGTTACCCGGCACCCTGCCGTCCCCGGAGCAGCCGCATCCCAGCAGGTTGTGTGTCACGCAGTGCGAGTCTTCGTGAAGCGTGAACAGGTCACGTAGCTCCTCCACGGAGAAGCTGCTGTGCTCCGCCCGCTTGGAGGCATCCACCACGGTGCCTGACAGGCCCTGCTTACTCACCTGCCTCTGGTAAATCTTCTCCTCGATAGTCCCTTGGGCGACAGACGGGCAAAAAAAGTCAGCGGGGATCATACCGCCAAACTCCTGCGCCTGCCTGAGATTAAAATACACGAGACTCGAAGGAGAGACGCCAGCTGGGCAGAGAGGCAGTAAGACGTCGCTCAGACATCAACCCGGTGCTTTGAGCGTTTCTGGATAGAATCACAGGGTACAAAAGGATACTTGAACTCCAGTGAACATGTTCCTTTAAAAAATAAAAGGTGTTTGTATTTTGTACTGGGCTTCCAACCCCACGCCGTAATTTAGGCACATGTACTGCACGTCCACCCTCCCGACTTTCTGCAATTCACTGACATCATCCATCAGGCTTTGCTGTAGTGAAACCCACATGCTGGGCGGTGGGGGGGGGGGGGGGGGGGGGCTTGATGTAGCGGTTCAGCCACTGACTCCCTTCTCAAATGGCCGAAACGGGACAGCCGGTCACGTTCCCCCAAACCTCTGTGTCCTGGGATTTTTTGCTGCATGTAATCTGCCCGCTAGCTTTCACAGTGCAGTGACCCAACTCCTGGCCCAGTTCATTCGGACATTAATTCCCAGCAAGAATTACACAGACATTAAAAACAAAGGGTGCCGATGCCCTGAGAACTACCTCACACACACCCCCTAGAGGGTGGGGGAGGTCCACTGCTCCCAGCAGCCCTTGTCATGTGGAACTGAGTAATACTGTACTGACTCATCACCATGCACTGTGAATGAAATTCAGAGGTCATCTATTCCTTAAACATACTGACAAACAGTATTGCTGTTTACAGCATGTAACAGATTTTCTGGTGAATTTCATTGTGTCAAATGGCTTTGCGGTAAATGGTTTTTCGGTTATTGGTTCCCCAGGTGGCGAGGCAATATCAATATCACGCCACTGGGGGGCGTGCCTAAGCACTAGGGCTCTGACCTGTGGTAAGGAGGCGATAAATGTGGACGGTCTTCCTCTGCCCATCCCGCCAAACCCGCGCCATCGCCTGGGGGGGGAACAACAGGAGGGTCACCCCACTGCATGGCGAGTCACTGCCTGGTAACCACCAGCAAGGCCACACACAGCGCAACGATACTCATAATTTTCCTCACCTGATGATTGTAAGCAAAATACAACGACAATGATGAGCCTCCCCAAAACGTCAGCCTTACCCAGAGTCACAGACCGGTACCTCATTAGATACCGGAACATTTAAGCGATTTCTGGCCAAGAGGTTCAACTCAGAGGTCCAATTGTAGGCCGTTCTCTGTGACCTCAGTGTGTGACACGGCCAGTCACATGCCAGTCAGACCAGTGGGGGGAGGGTCATGGCCTGACCGGGCACTCCGACAAGGTATGAGGTCACATGGGGGCACAAAGGTGAGTCAGAGGCTTGTGTAAATAATTACACCGGGGACAGCAGTGCAGGAAAGTGCCTGACACTACAACTCATCGCTGCGCCCTGGACAGCCAAAAAACCGTAACCAGTCATCTGATGCAGACGTCGTGATCAGAAAGAGCTGCTCGCAGTGCCCCCTGATGGGCAGGAGAGATATCACACAGTTCGGGGGCATTTTTAAATAAAAATTTTAAACAAAGATGTCCTGCAGCAAGACGGTCTGTGTGACTCTGGCTAAGGATCACCGCCCCCTGCTGGTGGACTTAAACTGCTTCAGAGTTTAACGTAAAGGGAATAGTACACCGTAATTTCCCATGTTATCTGAAACGCAACAGTGTTTACAAACACTACACCGATCGAGGCGTTCAAAACAGAAAAAGTTAATGCGGACTAATTTCTTCACATTTACCCATTTAAAAGAGCCATGTGACCCACCTACCTGAATATCATTGGCTGGATTCCAGTCAATGTCATACAGGATGAGGTGAGAGGCCCCCACCAGGTTGAGGCCCACACCCCCGGCCTTAGAGCTGAGCAGGAAGATGAAGTCTGTGGAGAACTGGCCGTTGAAACGGTCGACCAGCTTCTGCCGCTGGGAGACAGGCGTCTGTCCGTCTAGCCTGCAGCAGCTGTAGCCCAGGTGGGTGCACAGGTCCTGCAGAAGGTTCAACGTCTGGGTGTAGTTGGACACCAGGACCACCCTGCAGACAACATGTGGGAGGAGCTGCAAAGCGTGGCTCAGACGCGAGACCAGAGCATCCGGTTTAGTGTGGAGAAAGTAAAGACGAGCTTCAAATACATAAATCATTGCGACGTGGATAACAGAATGAGCTGCTCCTTTTGGTTGCTCTCGTTAGGGGTCGCCACAGCGGACCGTCTGTTTCCATTTCTTCCTCTTTCACACCAGCCGCCTGCACATCCTCTCTCCCCACATGCATAAACCTCCCCTTAGGCCTTCCTCCTTTCCTCTTGTTTGGCGGCTCCCTACTCAGTATCCTTCTCCCAACATATCCAGCATCTATCCTTTGTACATGTCCAAACCAATGCAATCTCCCCCCCCCCCACACTGGCTTTGCCTCCAAACCTTCCAACCTGAGCTGATGATGAAAAATGATCATGCAAAGTAGCCAAGATCACACTGCAGAGGTACAGAGCGATCACGACTGAAGCATCCCGGGGGACCAGCCTCCCCTACGCTGTAAGTCACTTTGGATAAAAAAAACGTCTGATAAATTAGTTAATGTAAACATGGCGTAGCTGCCCGTGAGGAGAGCCGGGGCTGGTGCATATGGAAGCTACGGCTACCTGTCAGAGGGGCTGAGGTGCTTCACGCCCGCCAGCAGGTCCACCAGCACCAGCAGTTTGCCCGAGTCTGCGGTGTTGAAGTCCCCTGAGGTATAGGCATGTGGAAAGAGGTCACCCAGGCCCCGGTAGAGGGAGGTCTCTGCTGGGCTGGAGTCCTCAGTGTAGACGTCACCTTTCTCCTATGGACCACGGAGAGACGGGTAGAGAGAGGGAGGCAGGGTAAATGCTGTGGGTTTTGCTGTGACTCCTGACCACCAAATACCGGTGTGTATGCAGGTTTTAAAGGTAACCTTTAGGTCAGCTGTTCAAACCCAGGGGTGAGGACTCTTCAGCCAATCAGTCCTCCAATTAGTAATCTAATTAGGGAGTCCGATCTAATTAGGCATCCCTGAGCCGACCAATAAACAAAAAATTGTTCTTCGTATTACCCTTCCTCGACGACAACCACGTGACCCGAGGTCAGTCAGACACTGAAACAGCATCCCCTTCAGGCTGCTCCCCATTTCAACACCCTTTGTTCCACACTTACCTGCCCTGTTTGGGTCGGGCTAGGATCAGCGTAATTGTCCCCATAACCGCAAACTGGCAAAATCCACCCATGACCAGCGGTACCTAAAACATCTGCAGTCCTGCTCACACGTTATGCTTTTTGGTTTATACACATGCGACGATTTATTTATCAATATGGAGAGCCGCTGTGCTTTGCCGCTCGCTTCGCTGGCGGCAAGCCTGCGTGTTAAAAACAGACTGCTGTGAGCTTTCGACAGCTGCCAACACGCACGCTCACGTGTCCGCCATCGAGAAGGGCTGCTGAGCACCAGGCAAGGCGGCAGCCTTCCTGTACCTATGAGCCAGGTGTGAAGCCCGTGCGCCCAATCAGGATCAGTAACTATTAAACTAACGACCTGGGAGGACTGAAAACACGGCTTGGATTTGAAGAGCCCCGAACTTTACATTTCCATTAACTGGCCTTGGGTTCCTCAGCTGCTTTCAGTATGATGGTGCTCACCTGGATGCTGGCATAGAGCAAGCCCGGGTGGTTACAGAGTTTCTTCAATGCCCCGATGCAGACAAGGTGTGGGCTGTTTTCCAGTGCCCCCTGGAGGCAGGAGCGTACCATACGGTGCGCCAGCAGCTTGCGGTACACCTCCAGCTGCAGGGCCGCCGGCTTGCAGAAGACGGTCCACTCTAGTTTGGGAGGCAGGTAATGGTTGATGATCTCCTGGGTCCTGCGTAGGATGAAGAGGCCTGTGAGGCGGCCCAGTTCGGCGGCTCGCTCCACACCCAGGCACCGCTCCTCCTGCATGACAGACCCCAAGCCGGGCCAATCACATGGCTGCAAAGACCCATCTCTGCCCATCTGTGCTGGGCAGAGCAGTCTACCATTGAGATTCCTATTCAGAGAGAAGGAAAGGGTAGGTGCCTGTAAGGGAGGAGTCGTCACCTCAGAAGCACAAGGCTGGCGGGACCTGATGATAGGCTCCTCGTACACCTTCCGGTAGGCCGAGGACGAGCCCAGGATGCCGGGGTTCACAAACTCGATGATCGCGTAGAACTCCTGTAGGTCGTTCTGTACCGGAGTGCCTGGATCGTTATAAGACATCTGGAATTTATCAATCTCTGTTGCTCATTGGCTCACTCATGCTGAAGACACGCCCACAGACACGCCCCTCTTACACCCACTGACCCGTGAGGATGACTCTGCGGACGCAGCTCAGGCCGCTGAGCGCCGCCGATGTCTTGATGCCGCTGTTCTTCAGCCGGTGGCCCTCGTCACAGATGAGGACGCCGAAGTCCAGCTGCGCCACCCGCTCCGCCGAGCGCAGCAGCATCTCGTAGCTGATGACCAGCACTGCAGACCGCGGAGATGCTGCAAAATCCTCTACTTTGTGATCCTGGGGGTGGGGGGGTGTATATGCGGATTTTAGGGGTAACCTTTAGGTCAGCTGTTCACACCCAGGTGTTAGGACTTCAACCAGTGACCTAATTAGGGAGTTGCAGTGAAAACCTGCACACACACCGGCCCTTTGCGGTTAAGATTGGCCATCCCTGTTCTAGCACATTACGCCGCTTACTTATAGCGGAAACATGACAGGCCACCCTCTCATCCAGCCAGACGATCACCTGATCCACAGTGAACACCGTGATCCTCTCCTTCCCCAGCCACTTATTGAACTCGGCCGCCCAGTTCTTCACCAGGCTTCCGGGGGTGACGATCAGGGCACGGCGGACTACGGGGCGCCCCCCGTAGGGCCCCTGGCGTAGCAGCGTCCACACCAGCGCGATGCACTGCAGCGTCTTGCCCAAGCCCATCTCGTCTGCCAGGATGGCGCCGTGCCGACAAGACGCCCTGCAGTCAGGAGCAGAGCATCAACCGTAGTGACACAGAGCATCTCAGCACTGCGAGGTGAGTGTCGGGCTTCGGCCACAGGGGGCGCCATTGCAGCCTGAACATACAGCTAGCTGTGACTGGGGATGCTGGAAAGTACTGCACATGCACTGGGGTTTCTGTCATTAATATATGTATGTAAAAACACATTACCACAGAGTACTGCAAGTCAGACCATGCTCCTCCATTATTAAAGCAATTAACTGCTTATGACCAGACTCAGTCTACAGCCCAAACCAAATTAATGATTAAAATTAGATCACATTGGATGTGCTAGCAACCAAATTAAATGTATCAAACTAAATTTTTGGAAAAATAACCATTTAAAACATTAACTATTCATCCTTATTTACACATATATAATTTCATATGTTTAACATGTGCAGCAATGTTTATGCATTGTCACAGGTCCTCGGCTAATACGTTTTACGAGACAAATCCTATGACGTCACCCATTCAATTTGTAAAATATGGTGAATTACAACGTGTTTACTGACCAGAAAGACCTGGACAAAAGCACCCCAGAATGTGATTGGCTACCTCATCCCCATGATGCACTCATACAGGAAGATCACACCCTCCCTCTGGTGCGGCCTGAGACGGGCGGTGAGGTAGGGGTCCACCACCACGTCCACCACGGGCAGCCCAGCGTTGTTGAAGGCCCACTGGTGGTTCTCTGTAGGCCGCGGCAGAACCAGGGCTCCTGGAAGCAGGTAGTGGGTGGGCAGACTAATCAACTGGGCTGGGGAATGATCTACAACTACTTTAATGGTTTAAATACCAGTAACCCTAAAGGCCAAGCAGAGAACTGGGAGCCAGACACAGGGTGACCAGGATAAGAAACAATCTTTTGGTTTTGCTGACATGCGGGAACAACAGGTAGCAAGCAGTCGGTAGCCGCACCAACATGTCAGAGTTAATCGGTAAACAGGCGTAGCTCCTGCCCTGAGGGGTTTTTATAAACACAAACTTACCACAATTAGCTACGTGGCTTCCTGCGAAAATCACACACCAACAGCACTTTCCTACACCCTGTCCCAACTGGGTGCCCTCATTGCCTAAATACCTGGAGCCAGAGGGTCGTGTCGTGGGTGACAAACGGGTCCCTCCGCACCCAAGGCCACGCCCTTTGACCCGGGTCTGGTGAAGGGCCTGGGGAGGGGCTTCTGGGTCGGCAGGGCGGGCGCTGCCTGCTCAGGGACCTCCGCCCGGGTCTCTTGGAAGCAGCGGCCGCTGTGGAACTCCTCTGGGGAGATGGCAGCCATCACCTCCACCTCCTTACCGCCCACCATGAGCGTCTGGCCCTCCATCAGGGTCTCCAGCTCGGAGCACTTGTAGCCAGATCCTGTTGGGGGGGAGAGAGCTGGGTGTGAGTCGCACCGTAGGCGGTCGTTACGGGAACGAGTGGCCGGCCGTCGCCTTCACCTCTGCCGATGTCCTTGCCCTCCATGTCCTTCAGCAGCACGGTTCTGCCATGGGCCACCAGTACCGCGTCGCCCTCCCAGCGTTTGTGTTTCTTCTTGGAAGCCTTGCACCACATCACGCTGAAGTACCGGGCATCGGGGACACTCTCATCCGGCCCATGGCTCCGGAGAGCTGGGGGTGTTGGGTCTGGAAAGGCACGCCCCACACCCAACCTAATTAGCATCACTGTCAAATCACCCAAACCCCTGTTCAAATAAGCAGGTAAAAAAAAAACATTTCTGTAAAGGATGAAGAAACCATAGTCATTAAACATGTGATTTATTCTATGGAATATTGACTGCAAAGCAATTTGCCTGAATTGTTTAATCAGCACTTTTGTTATTGCAGACATATGATAAAAGTAATGATGTTCTCTAAGCAAGCATACAAAAAAAATCTCAAACTTTGCACGGAATCTTTGAATTATCTAGTACGCTGGGGTTCTGCCAGGAAAATTAGTCTCACCTGGGATTATTTTAAAAAATAAAACCTTAAATGTCAAACTATCCTACTGTTCCCTCCAGTCTTCTGTGATCACAAGGGTACCGTTCCATCATTGGCCAGCAGAGGGCCTGGAGTCAGCAAAGGTTACTACTCACAGAGCAGAGTCATGCATTATTTCCCTTAAGTCTCTCCAACAAGAACTATGCTAGTACTTACTCAGTCTCTCATCGTCACAAGTCTCACTTGTGGATTTAAAACTTCCAGATCAATGAGAAACTGCTGCCATGGAAACTGAGGCCTGTAAAAGGTTTTCTTTTTCTTTTGTTAGCTTAGCTTTTTCCACTTGCCAGAGACTGACGGCACAAATCTGTGCAACCAACTACCAATGTACCCAAGGCCAAATGTAACCCAAAGGCCGAATATTCATGGTTTCACATGACGCACAGTCAGATGGACATGGGCTGCCACAAAAACCCACATTAGACTGAACAATAATCTGAACACAAAGATTTATGTTCTACAAATGCTTATCCACAGTGATGAGCCAGAAGCCTACCCCGGGAAGAGTGGGACACAAAACGGGAGACAGCCTGGATGAGATGCCAGTCCATCACAGGGCACATGCACGTACACACACCATCACAGACTGTAGTCAAATTAGTGACACCAGGTCACCTGACAGGATGCTATGTTTGGGAAGAAACACGAATATGCAGAAGAAATCTACACAAAAAAACAGAACATCATGCAAACTTTACACGCAAGTAATCTAGGGAGGAAAGACCCCAACCACGGAGGCGCAAGGTAACAGTGCCACCTGCTGAGGCACTGTGGAAGTTCACACGAATTAGCCATTCACAGGGTGTCTAATGCTATGAAACACTAGGTACCTATGAACCTATTTATCTGTATTAGTCTGACATTATGCAAGGAAGACTAAAATCTGACACTTTAAGGGTGACATACTGAGTACCAAAAAACTCAAGCAAGTCAAACACTTAAAAACTGCAAAATTAACACCAGCTTTCTAAAAACATTTTATTTCATATTCAGTAGTAACAAAATCCGTCATTTAAAGAACCAAGTTGAGATTAGCACACACTATTCTGCAGTCTCTGCTCATCTGAAGACAGTACAGCCATAGCCAAAAGTTTTGAGAATGACATAAATATTAATTTTCACAGTTTGCTGCCTCAGTTTTTATGATGGCAATTTGCATAAACTCCAGAATGTTATGAAGAGTGATCAGATGAATTGCAATTAATTGCAAAGTCCCTCTTTGCCAAGAAAATGAACTTAATCCCAAAAAAAACATTTCCACTGCATTTCAGCCCAGCCACAAAGGGACCTGCTGACATTTAATTGATTCTCCCATACACACAGGTGAGCGTGTTGATGAGGACAAGGCTGGAGATCTCTCTGTCATGCTGACTGACTTAGAATAAGCAGACTGGATGCTTTAAAAGGAGGGTGGGGCTTGAAATCATTGTTCTTCCTCTGTTAACCATGGTTACCTGCAAGGAAACATGTGCAGTCATCATTGCTTTGCACAAAAAGGGCTTCACAGTCAAGGATATTGCTGCTAGTAAGATTTCACCTAAATCAACCATTTATCGGATCATCAGAAACTTCAAGGAGAGAGGGTCAGTTGTTGTGAAGGTTTCAGGGTGCCCAAGAAAGTCCAGCAGGGACCGTCTCTTAAAGTTAATTCAGCTGCGGGATCGGGGCACCACCAGTGCAGAGCTTGCACAGGAATGGCAGCAGGCATGTGTGAGAGCTTCTGCATGGACAGTGAAGCGAAGACTTCTGGAGGATGGCCTGGTGCCAAGAAGGGCAGCAAAGCAGCCACTTCTCTCCAAGAAAAATGTCAGGGACAGACTGATATTCTGCAAAAGGTACAGGGATTGGACTGCTGAGGACTGGGGTAAAGCCATTTTCTCAGATGAATTCCCTTTCCGATTGTTTGTGGCATCTGGAAAAAAGATTATCCGGAGAAGAAAAGGTGAGCTCTACCATCAGTCTGGTGTCATACCAACAGTAAAGCATCCTGAGACCATTCATGTTTGGGGTTAATTCTCAGCCAAGGGAGCGGGCTCACTCACAATTCTGCCAAAGTGAATAAAGAATGGTACCAAAACATCCTCCGAGAGTAACTTCTCTCAACCATCCAAGAACAATTTGATGACAAACGATCCATTTTCCAGCATGATGGACCACCGAGCCATAAGGCAAAAGTGGCTCGGGGAACAAAACATCGACATTTTGGGTCCATGGCCAGGAAGCTCCCCAGACCTTAATCCCATTGAGAACTTCAATCCTCAAGAGATGGCTGGACAAACAAAAACCCACAAATTCTGACAAACACCAAGCACTGATTATGTAAGAATGGGCTGCCATCAGTCACATGATTGGCAGCATTTTTGGGCAAATTGCAGATCTTAAAATAGAAGGGCCAACACCGGAAAATATGATCTTTGCATAAACTTAATACAGTTAATAAAAGCCTTTGACCCCTATGAAATGCTTGTAATTATACTTCAGTACACTGTACAAACATCTGACAAGAAAGATCTACAAACACTGAGGCGGCAAACTTTGTGAGAACCAATAAACGTGTCATTCTCAAAACTTTTGGCCATGACTAATTTATAAACACTGTATGTGTAAAGTGACACTCCTCACAATGAGCTGTCCGACCGCCACGTTCGTTTTCCGTCGTTTGTTTCCCCAAACAGGGGCTTCCCTCTTCTGCTGCTTCAAACGGCCAAAAGGTTGCGGACACAAGTACGCCCTGTTCAAGCGAATCCCAAACGGGTTCAATAAACAAACAGCGGTGGCCATAGGCTCCGCCCCCCAAGGACTCATATGTGGGGGATGGGGAGTCCGTGGCGCAGCCTGGCGGCCTTCAGCTTCTCCACCTTGATCCGAGCTCGCAGAAGTTCCTCCTCCAGCTGCTGTTTCCGCTTCAAGCCCTCGCGCTTTTCCTCGATGTAGAGGCCCAGCTTGCGCTGGTTGTCCATCAGCAGCTCATGCTCCTCCCGGGTTAGCTGCAGACTCTCAGGCTCCAGGCCCTGTAGCTGCCGCAGACCCTCCGGCCGGGCGTACAGGTCCCGCCGCACCGCCACGGGGGACGGCGACATGGCTAGGTTCATGGAGGACGGGCAGGGTGAGATAGACCCGTCGAAACCGTGCTCAGAGGCCACGTCCTCCTCGACGCTCTCCACGCGGGTGGACAGGATGGTCAGGTCTGGCGGGGGCTTGACGTCCACCTCCTGTTCCAGCCGCACAGGCACGATGGCGGCGACGGACTGGTAGTCGGACAGCGTTGGCACAGAGGAACTGCTTCCTGGATGCTCAACTGGGGAGTCGTGCTTGTAGGGCATCCTGGGTGCAGACAAAGGAAAGATCAGAATGGAAGGGTTGGCACTCTGACAAGTCATTACAAAAGCTATGGGGGAATGCTGGGGACTTCTGAATGGCAGAAACATGCATGCAAGATTTCTCAACTGAATTATATAAAATTCAAGAAATGCCTAGACAAGATTTTTTTTTAAATTCAATAAATTTATATTACCAAAGTCAATGAGTAATTGTGATAAATAATCATGATCAGTGTTGACCAAAATAATCATGATTATGATTTTCGCTATAATTAAGTAGCCCTAGTACAATACGTTCTGTAAAGCTGATGGAATTTACTGCAATATTACTATTCAGCAAACTCTTTCTTGTTTGTTATACCTGTGCCTACAATCCCAAATGTAACACTGTTCATGCATCTACCTCACATTGCCCAAAAATTCTGTTCTTATTTTATCTATTTAATCATTATCATCAGACCATGCAACCTGAAAGGATTAATATATGCACGTTTACCTGACTGATCTATAAAGGGTAGACTACAGAAATGTGGGCATGCCAAGTTTTACAATTGTTTTTCATTGACATGTTATCCATTGGTGTGTCTACACACCCTTTCACAATGAAATTTACTCACAGTTTGATAAATAATGCCCCAGGTAAGACATTTTTCATTGATACATAAAAGAGACCTTGCCGACTGATACAAAGAGGTTTCTCAGATCTGCTTCTCTAACCTACAGACTCAGTCTGAATCTTAGCCAGACATCAAGGTTGCAGAATGATAAAGTTAATTTGTCTATAACATCAGGGAAAGGCTGTGATGACCCTTCCCACATTCCTGTAGGTTAGGGGAGTCTGTGTCCAAAGAGCCCCCCCCCCCGCAACCTACAACTTAAAATCTACAGGCTAATTATAAATGACTGCACCACAAAAGCCAGATAAATATGAATAATGGTTAATCACAAAGTATGTCTGACTTGACGTTGACATTTATAGAGGTTATATGCCTGCCTGCCTGCACACACACACACACACACACACACACACACACACACACACACACACACACACACACACACACACACACACACACACACACACACACCACCTCAACCTGCTTTTAGACTGGCAGACTAGCCACCAAGTTCGTCTCGCCTAATTAAGAATAGAAACCACCAGAAAACAGTTAAGGCCACGACTGCATGCACGGAACTGTGGGTCTCGCTCAAACCGCAACAGATGTCAGATCTCAGGTCCCCCGCGCAGCACGTTCCGAAGGCATTTCTATGCAGGGATGGGTGCATTTACAGCACACGCGAACAGAAACTGCAGAGCGGACCAGTCACATATAAAGGGGAACGGATATATCTGACACACTGTATTTAATGCTGGGGTACTTTGCAGTAGGGAAGCAGACCCCGCATGGTCCTAGTTTAAGACCTGGGCAACTTGTCATCACTGAGGGTGAGCTGAACTGAACTGCTTTAAAATTAAATCAGACATAGATAGCACACTACCTCACTTTGCATAAGAAACCCATGTAATGAAAGAGTAAATCCCTAAAAGCCCTTTCCTATTCCATAAATGGTCCAAGCCAAAAATCAATATGTAAGCATCAATAGTACATGCAGGATACATTTACCATTTCATTATATGGTATATGTGATGGGTCTAAATGGTATATATTTTAATCCATTTTGTTACCCAAAACAGGTAAAACAGAAAAAAGAAATCTGGTGCAATTAAAAAAGAACCGCAGAGATGGGTAAAGTTTCCTTCTGACGAGGTGCGGATCACCTTCATCTCCAAGAAGTCAGACAGTGCTGATGGGCAAACCATCCGCCTCGCTGTGGCCAGTCCCTGTCTGCAGAAAAATTTAATTGGGGAACGCAGCCCTTGCAACACTGACTGAGTGTTAAAGTATGAAGGTGCTCCAGTCATAGCCTCTTTGGAAGTAGAAGGGAAGCTGAATATTCTAACCAGCATTCGCTCCTTAATGATGCTCATTCCAACCACCGGACAAACATTTCCTAACTATGAAACATTGGGGAAAAATAAAAAACCTGTAGCCTCCAGTGCATGGCTGCTGTCAGTCTTCTGCTTCAGGGCCTTAATTTCAACCGCACAGCTAAACCAAGGACTAATGCATTAACTACCAACTGCCCTGACAAGGCAAAAATGTGAACTGAAAGCAGCCATTCGCCTTGATGTCTCTAGATCCAAACACGCCCCACCTACTCTGTTCCCTGCTGCAACAAAAGCACGCAGCCCTGACCCCAGCTGCTGTCTCCCCCATTCCACACACCAACTGCTGGACGGCCACAATACGGCGCTTGTGTCTTTAATCTGGCACTACACCAGCCAAGAACGGGGGAGGGGGTGGGGGGAGAGGCTTGTGGCGGCGCTGCAGGCAGCACGTCGAAGTGCTTCGCCAAGCAGCCAAGGCTATTCTTTACTGGTAAGGCAGCTGTCACAAGCTTTGGCGCAAGACACCACAAAGAACATAAGGCTGGCTTTGCCTCACAAAACCCCCCCACCCCTCCCCCCTCAGTCATCGCTGAAAACATCGAAGATGACGAGCTGTGGAGGTCAGTGAGGTGATGGCCATAACTGGAGGTGCAGACGCAGGTAGAGTCAGGTGGGCAGTCTCACCTGTGCAGGGCGTGGAGGTCCTTCTCATGCAGCGGATGGAACAGATGTGGGATCATCTCGATGACTCTCTTGGTGGGTTCGGAGATGTTGCCCCGGTACTCCGGCTGGGCGTGCTTCCTCTGCACCATCTCCTGCTTGGCATTCTCCTTCAGCCGCTTGTAGAGCGTGCGGAGGCCCTGCGCCGTGCGTGGGGGGCGGTCCCCCCCCAGCGCGTTGTACTGTTCTGCGATGCTGTCCCAGCACTTGTTTTTGTCCACGATCACCGCGTGCTTGTTGGTGTGCTCCTCCAGGATGCGGATGTGCGGCTTGACCAACCTCAGCAGGTCCAGCTTCTCAGAGAGTGTGAAGTTGGACGACCGGGATTTCCCCACCATGCTGGTTGCCATGAACACAGCAGCCATTCTTGCTCATGCTGTGCTGGCCTTTTCTGTTTTGTTCCTTTATTCCCTCCTCCTCCCTTGATTTCTATTTCCTTCTCAATTATACTTCGAAAATTCCTCCTCACCCCCTTCTTCTCCTTTTCCCAAACACATACACCCTCGCACGCGCACGCACAGCAGACCCTGCTTCCCCTTCCGTCACACAACGCGCACACAAAAAGGAATCAGGCTTAACTAGGCCAGCCTCATTTAGGCCCACGCCTACCAGGGAGGGCTTTATTGAAATTCCTTTCAGCTTAAGCTGACGCAGATTCGGGAAAGCTGCTTAGACCCAGCCTGACCTACATAGAAACCTAGTCTCCGCTACGCTGTAAACCGAGCAGGCAACGTTTCCAAGCTATGCGACAGCAAAACGCTAGAATCTCGACGCTTGCAGGAAAAAGTCGGGGGTATTTTACTTTTTATTCCCAATAAAACGCAAACCTTAAATCAGAGGACATAAATCAAAGCGTTGGGGGTGTGTTTGTAGCCTACGGCTGCGCTAAAGCGCTTGTATCGGGACAAAGGAAGAATGCATACAAACGTTCAATAAATGTTTGAAAAAATACTGGTGTTTTTTGCAGAAAATGACCATTTGCAGCTGAGAAGTGGCTCGGCTAGGCAGCGTGCCGAGCAGCAGGGCAGAGCGACACTAGTTGCTTTTAATTTGAAAGCCGGGAGGGAGCGGCGGCGCGCTGGAGCCCGGACCACGCAGGCAGCCCTAATCCGCCGCATCCCGCCGCCGCTCAGCGCGGAGCCGCCTCCCACCGGCTCGCCGCGACGGTTTCACCCAAAGCTCCAGTTTCACACTGCAGTTCATCCGGTACACTGGCTCCGTTTAATTCGCCATTCGCTTCGCCCCTTGTTTTCCAGCGCCTTTCCAGAGACCGGGGCCAGAGAGTCGGCGGCCATCAGTCCATCCACCTTTTAAGCGCTTATGTAGGGCACCATTACGGGACCAAGCGGGCAAAGTCTTTGACTACTAATCAACAATCTTAAAATCGACGGATTTCCAGTTTCGTTGTTCCGGTTTCCTTTTTGTAGCAAGAAAAACCAAGCGAGGGCGAAATTCAACGTAATTAAATTGAGTTTTCTGCAGCTTTCCAAAATACGATTTTTAAACCACGTTAGCTTGCCTGGTAGCGTTTACCTGACGTCACATGTACAGGATAAGCCATCCATATATCGACATCACCTTAATCCCTTATTCGTGCTTACCATCTCCAAATGTAATTTAAAGAGCAACATTCCTATAGTGAAAAGCCCTTGAATTCATTTCAAGGCTACTTGTTGCACCCAGGTAATACCTAAATGACAAACACTGCTACAGAGAGCGTCACGCCTGGACCCAGTATTTCAAGAGCCAGTCATGCTGCAATTAAAACGTATTGGGAGTGCTGGAAATTTTTGAATTAGAGCTTGACTGACAACTGAATCAGCCAGTAAGATAGCCAGCGTGGCTTTGTGAAATAACGTCCTAGTCTGGCTCTGCTACACCAGAAGTGGATGTCATCTAACCTAGATTGCCCTCGTCTAGTTTAGTATTTGCGCATGACAGATCAAAATAACACGTTTCCCATGATACCGTTAACTGACCTTGGGGAATTTACTGCCTAGCTCAGGAACAGTAATATAAACCTGCCCAACGACTGCTTCGAGTGGTACGAAATGTAACAGCAGCAGATTTTATACACCTGATGCTGAACTAGGGAGCACGGTGACTCAGCTGGTAGCACTGCTGCCTGAAACCTTCAGGGGTGGGAGGGTTAAAATCCTTTCCCCATGTCACCCTGGTTAGGCTAAATGACGTCTCTAAACAGCCCATAATGTACAAACGTGAGTGCAGTAGTGATACTAATGGAGCCCTTATACCAACCTACTGGGGCAGGATCTACCCACTAATGCTGCATAAGTTTTAAACTGATTTCCATCAAGTCACTTTGTCATAGACAAGTCTGACAACAACACCATGCTAGAGAAAATAAGGTGACATCAGCCACAAGATGCTGCAAATATTTTGCTTCAAGCCATTTATACAAGGACTGTAACTATCAAAATAATTAAAGAAATGCAGCTGGCTAGATCACAGGAGACTGACTAGCAACCAATGCCCTTACATTACTGTACTTGGAACAGACTCCAGATCTCTTCAGGGCTTGCAGAATAAAATGACTTCCTTTTCACGGATAGAAAAAGTACACAACCAAAATGGCATCAGGTAACAAATACACAAGTGATGAACAGGGTACCATTACAGAGTAGTACAACAGACTTACACAAGCAGACAAATGCAGAACAGGAGATGTTATCCATCTTTAAGAGTTTTGCATTCTGTATACATGTATTAATATTATTAAACAATTACAGAAATGTGCTTAGCAGGCATTAAATTTAAAAAGCCGTAAATTACTACAATTTAAAAAAGTCATATAAACAACTGGTCATACACTGATGCTCTTCAGGTATATTTCCTGGAACTAAAGGCCAAATCCATAATCACACCACCACCTGGTGTCATTATCACACACTTGTGTCAGTGCCTAGACACAAACAACTAGACCGACACGCTTCACCTGCCTGATGTCAGGGGCTGATCCATCAACACCCCCCTAAAGCCAGACATGAAAACACCAGTCAAACTCACCAGTAGCAGCCCTGTCCAGTGCGGCATTCACATTCTCAGAAGGCATATGTGATACTTGCTGTATGCCTGCATGGCTCTCCTTTGTGTCTGCTTTGGGCACAGCATTTAAGATCCTGGCCAGAGCTTTGGACAAAATGGGACCTTCACCTTTATTATCAGACAGAGCCTTCTCTACCTACAACGGAAAAATTTAGCAAATAAAACGACGGACAAAATAAAGTGTCAAGGCACGTAATATATAAATTATCAATAGAAGATGAAGCAGGGAAATTCGTGTTTAGTCACCTTATCGAGTGCGTTACGCTGTGCAAGCTGAGGAGGTTGTAACATTTTTTGGAGTCCCAGGCCTTGCTTGTGCTGGGTGGGGCCAGGTGGTACGAATCGGGGTTTCTTGGCTACATTTCCATAGAGTTGGCTCGGCGCTCCCGAACGACGCATTTTCCCTGTGTAAAATAATTAATTACGTTATCAACCGAATCAACCCACTAATAATACTGGGGAGGCAAGAGGAAATGTGCCTCCAACATTGGCCAGCAAGATAATGTATACAGAGTTTGAGCAAACGAAATAAACGGTATCGTATATTAAGCGCCGTGAAGTTAACTGCACATCTATTAAGTGCAATATTAATCTGTATGCACGAACTACGTAAATGTGTTGTTATAAAGCCTCGCCTGAAAAACAGTTGAACCTCCATGGATAATAATTATTCAGGTTTTGGTAATCCTGTGCTGATCCAACCGGCAGCACTTGAATTTAGCTAACCTGCTAACTAATTTATTGTTTGATATGGAATTCTAGGAATGCTTATTCAAAACGAAGACAATTGTATTACTCTATGTACCAAATCATTAACTATAAATACGTCAGTCACAAAACCAAACCATTATTTTATTATACGACGCGCAGCTCTCTGACAAACCTACCTAATGTTACTTAAGTTGTATCGTAGACTCCATTCTCCCGCGAGCGCAGAGACGTGTCTCGTGATTGGCCGCGGCGTCATGACGTCACCACGCAATCGAGCTTCCTGCGCTCAATCATAACAGACCGCTCTGGTCCGCTGCTTCTGTAATTGCGTAACTTGTTCGCTGGAGTTTGGATTATGTGGTGTGATTGTTGTAACGTTGAGCTGCCTGCGATGACAGTGGCAATTCAAAACCAGTGTGGCCCCGGCATCCCGGAGCAGTGAAACCAGCGTGGGGTGCGTACTCACGGGGAGAGAGACCGGTGAGTGTGATCAGAAAATCGTGCATGTGAGATACTCTTTCTTTTTCAGCAAAATATAAATGCGCAGGTTGTGTCAAACGCGTGACTGTGGGCCGTTAAATTGGGAATTACTGGCTAGTTGCTGAATACATATTATTTCAATGCCTTTACATGCTCTTTGTCATTGGCAAGTTTTCGATTTTAACTTTATTTTAAAAAGCTCATTTGTTCATCTGAAATGTTACAGGTTTAATAATATCTATGTTTATGGTAGTTTTATGCACGTTACAGCAGTCCATCATAGGCATCGGTTTCCTCCCATGGTAAGATCTTATTTTCACATGTCAGTTTGTCCAGAGCCTATAAATCGGAGTGTTTTCCCTCGTTTAGCCTTGAGCCCAGTTTATGTGTCCTATTACCGCATTATGCAAAGTTTCATAAACTCTGAGGCTCGCTGTAGTGTTGGTTGTGGTGTTTGATTTCCTCACATCCGATAGGGCAGCTGAAGCGCTGCCCATTAGACTTTAATCCAATCACCGACTGGGAAGGAATAATAAGCTTCATGCGGGGAAACAGCAGCTAATCATCCCACGTCTATATTAGAATAGTCCATGTATGACATTTCAAAACACCGCATTAATCTTTCCAGCCACATACGCGCCAGTTACATACAGTATATCCGTCATCATGTTCCTATTGTCTGACGATCATCCAGCACGCAGGGAGTGCCATCCGACTCAGGGAGCTGTAATTCTTTCCCCTGCCGTCGACTAAAAATCGCTTTATCTTCCCCGAAAACGTGCTTGCTCTTCAGATTGAACTGGGTTGCTATGCAGCAAATATGGTGAAGAATGTAGTCTAAATAAAGCACAGGTTTGCCTTACGGTTTAAATGATTGTTTATTACCCTGCGCTGCCAGGCGGCACGCCGTCGTTAGGCGGCCCGTGGTCACGTGGCCTGAGTCGCTGCTCCCAAAAGGGATGTTTGCATTAGTACTGCCCAGCTGAACTTGCTTTGTAACTTTGGTTCTGAAAGATGTTTGCATTTAGATTAGTCAATGGGTGGTATTTCCCATCTTCCAACTGCTTATCGGAGTCTGGGTTGCAGGAGACGTATATTTGTTACTTTTTCAAGGATAGCAAATTTAATTTCACTTGAAGCACATATGTCTAGGCTAAAGCTGTCAAGACCATAATCATGGAAGAACATAATGCTTGGAAAATATGAAGGTAAAAGAGAATGAGTACCAGTTGTGAGATGGATGGGCTCTATCCATGCCTTTGGGAAGTCGGAAGACCTGGACGGAAGATGTTGCGGAGGAATGATTCCAGGCCACATTGACTTGATGGCACCTAATTATGATGATCAGTCAACTCGTATCCGTGATGAGTTAAAAATAAAGTACAGGATAAAGGATGCGCTTCAGTATTTTTCACTGTAATTAGTATATGGTTCAATGCACCAGAATTGGCTCCAAGAGGGAGTTTGTTTACAGAGATCAGCAAAAGGTTGTTCCTTATATAGGAAGCAGCAGCAGTGCCCTGTGCCAGCAGAGGACAGCTTTCCTTTTGTTCTTCTTTTTTAAGGAAATCTGTGTTCTTGCCAGCCAGAGAACAGCAACATTTCTGCCTTCTGCGTTCCTGTCTGCAAGCGTGTGATTTTGGTGTCCTCTTGCCGCTCGCGTCCCTGCGATTGGCCTCTGGTGGAAAACTCAGCTTTTGCTTGCTGTGGTTTTCTTTGTCTTCCAGTGTACAGCCCTCAGCAAGACTATTAAAAGAAGTGGTCTGTGTGACTGACGGAACTCTTTTTATTGGTTTTCAGAGAATGCCTTAATGTTTTTATAGCTGGCAATGAGGGAACAGCTGTTTTTAGGCGGCCTTAACCCTTCACGGTTTTCGCCCTGCTCGCCAACAATGGCAAGGAGTCACATCATCCCCTCGTACATGGTGCCACATGGTGGGGGTGTAGAGTGTCCAGCAGGTCAAAGGTCAGCAGGTGTGGGTGTGGCTGATATGTAAGCCACCAGTGGGGTGGGGGGCAAAGGTGGTCCCTTTAAGCTGTTCCCATGCGAACACTGAGTCATTGTATTCTTTGTCCAACAGCTGGCTGCCTGGGCCCTCGTTCCGCTGTCTCTCAGGAGACCCAGAGCCACAAGGGGCTTTTCTCATTGGCTCTGCATCCCCAGCGACAGCCCCGCAGAGGCCTAGAGTGAGGGGGCCGAGCTGAGCCGACCACAAAGAGGTGACTCCCCACCTGGGGCAGAGACTCGCATAACGGCCTGCTGAAGACTAAGTGACACTTCTGACTCAGACTCATCACTAAGGTTTGGTGGTGTTTGATCTCATATATATGTCTTTTGAACCAGTTTGTCATGAGTCTTGTCTGATAATTAGTTGTGTCATAACCGGGTGGAGAAATATTTGTAGCAAATGCTGATGATTCAAAGTTAATCTTGTCCCTGGTCTCCAGCTGGGCAGTGTCCCTTTTTTCGTGCAAATACACTTATGTAACATGCCTGTGAGGTCATATCCCTCCACAATCAAGGAAGCGTTTTCACTTTAGGGGCTCCGTCGTCGAAAGGTTCCATTAAAAAAGGAGAGAAAGTTGTATTAAGTGAACATGAAAAGAATGGCAAACTTGTGACGGCTAGTTGGGGGGTTTTCCACTCTTGTGGTTAACTCCATCCTGCCCCCTGATGGCCAGAGTGTGCAGGCACACCGAAGAAAGAGGATGGGCTATGACCTCGAGCGCTTCGTGGGCTACGTGAACGAGGGCCTGCTGTGCTGCGTGTGCCGGGATGTGCTGGAGGACCCGCTGCAGGCTCCTTGTGAACACGCGTTCTGCAGCTCCTGCATAAACAGTTGGCTGGTTCACCACCACAGCTGCCCTGAGGACCGCCAGCCACTGGAGGGCGCCCTGCTCAAACCGCTCTTTAGGTATGCTACTGATCATGTGACCTGAGGAGGGCTGCATTGCTTTTGCTTTTGCAACGCTAGTGTGAGCTTGTGTGTGTTAAGAGGTACAACAGACTGGCAGCTTGAGACTTGAATAGGTTGTCATTTCATCGTCATTTTTTTGGTACCACCTATTCCATTGAAACAGCACGTGAAAGGTAAAATTGGTTATATTTTCCGTCTGGATTCTAAAACAAATCTCAATATGTTAACTGGGTTTTGGTACATATTCTAGAAGCATTTTTTCTATCATTAATATGGAAAAATACACAGCAGTATGAACAGCTTGAATTCTCCATCAACACTTTTCACACTAAAAAAACACCCGGACCAGGCTCATTAACAGGGTTGTTCGTTGTGAAGGTGCAGGGAAGTATAGTTGAAGGACACACGCCCCCCTTGCCCTGCCTCCTACCCCCAGGTACATGCGGAACGACCTGAGCCGGCTGCAGATCCGCTGCCGGAACCGGGAGCAGGGCTGTGAGATGGTGTGCTCGTTGGAGTCCGTGGACCGGCACGAGCGAGAGTGCGAGTACAGCCTGGTGGCCTGCACAAACACAGGTGCACCTCCGACATGGAAACGCGCCTCGTTCTGGGTCCCAGACCCCTGCTTCAGGGCCTGGTTGCCCTTTTGATTAGTAGCATTGTTAAGATGCATTTTGAGCTGGAGGGAGGTGGGCCCACGAAATCCTTTGACGGTCTGAAAAAGCATGGCATGAAATTGACTCTTCCCACAATGCCGTGCTGCATGAGGAGCTCAGAGGACACCTGGTCGCCTAATTCTGCCATCACTGATCATCAGTCTGACAAGCCCCCACAGGTTGATGTTCTCTTCAATTTATAATGAGAGAATCTCGGGTGAAGAGATCACAAAACTCCTGAATTTGACTCCACAAAACTCCACAAAACTCCTGATATTCTGCCCCTAACCCTCACAAATGTGAAGGGGTAACTGTATTGTTCTTGTTGACTTTAGCTTTGTGCATGTTTATGTGTGAATGTTTGCCCGTGGGTCGTCACCTCAGCCTCCTTGTGTTCCAGGCTGCCCCCTACAGGTGGAACGCCGCTCTTTGCAGGCCCATCTGAGCAGCTGCGAGTTCCGCAGCAGGGAGTGTCGTCATGGCTGTGGTTACACCATCCTGAGCTGCGAGGACGCCCAGCACAGCTGCGTGGCGGAGCTGCGCACCGAGCTGGAGCTGCTGAGGTGAGCGATCTCACATCAGCCTTCAGGGGGCGCTGCAGGAACTGTCACACCTGCAATCAGTGGCACTGTTTGTGTTAGAATATCTTCAAGGCCTGTGTTTCAGGTGATATATTTATGTGAAATGCTTAGCTTGGCTGTCTACTCCTCCCGTGGCCTGTTTCAGTGTTTTGCCATAAAGGTTTCCTTTCCAGCAGCACCGTGGCAGCCAGTCACTCCCGTCTTGGTCATTGAAAAAATTTAAGGGCGTCCTTTTTCCCACCAGCTCAAATCCACCTTAACGGCATGTGCATCTCCTTCCCCTTCATTAATTAATTCACTGGTTTTAATTGCTTTATTTACTCAATTTCAGAAAAATGCTCTGGGCATTTTTCACCATGAATATGTAAATACTGTATGTCAGTGTTGTGGGGGGGGGGCTAGATTAGTATAAGCACTAACTGCGACACTTCAGGCAGGGGAATGGGCAAAATGGAAATCCAAACACCACCCACCGGGAATCGATCTTGAGTCTCCTCAGAAGAGAGGTTTGGTCAAGGAATTATTAGCTGAGCTTCTGTGGAGGGGATATCAGGTGTAGGGGATGCAGGACGTGCGTGACGCGGCTCTGTGGGCCGGTGTTTCTGGCAGGTCTGAGATGATCTGCAAGATGGAGGAGGTGAGGCATGAGATGGAGTCCCGACTGGATTCCCAGAGGAGGCACATGGTGCAGAAGGAGAGCCTGCTGAAGAGCGAGGTGGAGGAGCTGAAGGTAGGCAGGCCAGCCTTACTTCCTGCTGAGGGCCAGCAGGTGGCGTAGCGGTTAAGTGCTTTACGTCAAATGCCTCAGTAAAAATTTCATTATATAAAAATGGTCAGTATATAAAAAGTAATGAAAACCACTGAAGGCACATATTAAACAACAGGATAAAAACATTCATGGATGAGTAAGGACTGGTATAGTCACTAGGTGTACTTCCTCCGTAGTATGAATTCATTATATTATATGCACAATGTGGAGACATCTGGAAGTACTTAGGGGAGCAGGTCTGAGGCCTGGTGTTTGTTACATTTAATATGCTAACAAGCTCAGTGCTAACAAGTTCATCAGCAGCCTGGTTCGAGTGTGAAAAGGGGCCCTGGGGCCACTCGGCGATGAGGGTGCATGGCGTGTCTCCGTAGGGCCAGCTGTCGCGGGTGATGTCAGACGTGCGTGCCCTGCTGGGGGCGGAGAGGCTCCACCGGCAGGAGCTGGAGCAGGCCGAGCTGGAGAAGCGGGAGCTGTTGGAACTGCTGAAAAGCCTACAGAGGGAGGGCCGGGCTCCTGGCACCGCGCCGGCCCAGGCTCCGCCCCCCGCCACGGAGGGCCTGCGCAAGCCTGCTGGCGGACCCCGTGGGCTCACGCTTGACTGCATGAAGAGGAAGTCCCGCGAGGTGACGGTCATCTGAGGCGCTAGCAAGCCACACGGTCACGTTGCGACTCGCACCTGCCAGACTCGCAGCTGTTCCCAAATGACCCACATTATCTGCCACTCCGGCCTTTTCAACAAGAGTAAACACACAGTCAAGGGTTTAATAAGGTTTACTCTCTTCCGTACTGTTTATACCTTTTTCTGCAAGTACCTTTTTATTGAACAGGGTGGTATGTGGATTGTTTTCACCATCACTAGCATTCAGCCTTCTAACTAAAAGAGGTGTGTATATTATTGGAGGTCAGTATGAATGTGAAAGTTGGGATATTCAGTGAGGTTTTATCTGGCTGTTTACCTCTATAATTTCAGGGTACGAATCGGCCTTAGCTAGTGTCATCTCCTTTCGATGCCTGTCTTGTTCTTTGCCTCTTCAGTTTAAAATCAATGACTGATCAGACTTTACTAACAAATATGGCTTTTTTTTCTTCCTGTTTGTACCGCGGAATACAAGTTGAAGGCTAATGAACAAGCGCCGTTTGGTTTCGACGTGAAGGAGTGCTTTGGATTCCGTCACACAAACGAAGACCCGTGTTATGGTCATGGAGACGGAGCCCTGTCGTCAACTGGGAACTTTCTGAAAACACTGCAGTTCAGGTTCCTGTTGCTTAGGTCATCAAGGAAATTTTGTAGGATCATAAGGGACTGATATGACAGTTCTGGAGGGGGGGGGGGGCGCAGTTATTATAAGATTTAGTATGTTTGTATTTCTGTATTTACATTTTGTTTGTTTTAAAAATAAACAAGGTATTGAAAACCGTTCTTTGTCTGACTTTCGCGGCTTTGAGTTCATGCGGCTGTTTCCTCGCTGTTTCTCAGCCCGGTGAAAAGCCCAAAGGCACCACTGCCCAAGTCACAGCAGACCTTGAACCCAGCAGGTGTCAGGTTCACGCCGTCCTCGTGCACTAGTATTAATTCTTTAATGTTTCTTTTCCCACTTTTTGAGGGAAAAATGAAACCATTTTCACCTCATTGGAGAATTCAACACAAATTAGACAATGATGTTTAAAGCACCTTCAGCAGTATCAGGACACACACCCACACCCCCCCCCCAACCTGGCCCTTGGCTTCCTGACTCATTTTTTCATACTGCTGGTTGTGAGCATAGCCCATGTGGTGTGCCGGAATAGCTCAGTTGGGAGAGCGTTAGACTGAAGATCTAAAGGTCCCTGGTTCGATCCCGGGTTCCGGCAGTCAGAGCCACGTCATATATTGTGTGTCTTGGACAAAAGAAAACATTATATCCTCTCTTCCCAGTACTGTAATTTAATTCTGGCATCCACATATCACTAATGTATTGACATCTATAAAGAAAATATAACGGTGATATAAGAACCATCACGGTCCTACATTTATGTAACAATCACCAATGAAGGCATTGACAGGTCAGGTACCTCGACAGAAGTCATCCATTAAGCAGAAAACATCCAAAAAAAATGTGCCACGTGCCTTAAATTCAAAGAACTGGACACAGTCATGTAGAAAAACAGCAAACCTGGGTGCAGTTTTTATTAGAAGTTCAGTATTAAAAAAAAAAATCTATGCACACACATACACACGCATACATACAAAAAAAGCTTTGCTTGTTATCCAAGTCTTTGCCAAAGTCTTCATTAATCCCCTTGTGCGCTGGACGCGTTCTGGGGGCCCGGCCCACCGCTCGTGTGGCTGTCCAGGATCCGTTCACCTGGTGAAGGAGCGCACGTGTCTTCCTCTGCCACTCCCGCTGCTGAACTTCCCGCGAGAGCTGCTGGCCCCCCCACCGCCCCCTCCAGTGCCGGCTCCGCCCCCTCCAGTGCCAGCTCCGCCGCTGCTCAGCCACGACAGTCCCGTCCCGCGGCCGCGTGGGGTCCTGTCTCGTGGAGCCAGCCTGTACGCACCTGCTGGGGGAGGGAGGGGGGGTGCAGGTGAGGTGCATAACATACCCACACACATCTCCATCACATGATCAAGGCTAGAAACCATCCTATCCCACTGGAGTCAAATATGACAGATTAGCCCCAATACAACAACAGCACTGCCATGGCTCAGATTTGTTCCCCGTGCAGAACCAAAACTGTCCAGTGGGTGGCGCTGCCATGTAATTGTGAACAGGCTCGAGCTGCCCGGCTTTTGGAATTGATCAACAGACCTGGTTGCTGGGCGTCATTCATTGAAAAAGATCTTTGTTAAACATATAAACACACCAATACCTGCAGGCGAGCAACACAACAGGGGTTAGTGAGAGGATATTCAGCCTCTCCACTTATGTCAAACTACTTGTCCAAAGCAAGAGCCTCGACCAAACCAAAAGTGAAGGAAACAAAAGTCACAGACCCCAGTAACCCCACTGTTAACTGGGAGGTGACCCAACAACAGGCAGACCCGCGTTGAGGTACTGGAGGACGCACCGAGAGCCGCCCCCTGCATGGGTCCTGCTCCTACCAAAATACACTCCTCTTCAGGTTTTTCTTGTTATAAGGGTTTCGCTACACAAACGCCTGAACTAGCCCCGAGAGTTTCCCGGAGCGTTTATGGAAACAAAAAGGGACTGCCAAGATAAGCATCGTTTGGACAGGAGGGGCACACCTCAAACGACCCGCACAATGGGCCCTAAAAAACGTGACTTGAAAAGTAGTGAAGGGAAAAAAAAAGTAAGACAACGCCCAGTTCATTTTTCCCCACACGGAAGAGAGAAAAATCGTTGGGAGACACACAACTTATGGGAAACGAACAAGGCTCCACCGAGACCTTAATTGAGGCTTAGGATGGAGGGTACGGCTGTGGGGGATGGAATTAGGAACGTTCCAGAAATGAGCAGGCCTCTCCCAGACACGTTAGGAGGAGCAAATTCACATCGACATCCTACTATGATCTTCTGAGAGATCTTTGACACGCGGCAGGTGTAACCTGTCACCGCTGTGGCTGTCGAGTGTTTCGCGCTCTGCGTGCGGTGTGTCCTTCAGTGATGGTCGCCATGACGCAGCTCTGAGCGTCTGACCTGCCCAAGCCCACCTTCCACACACCAGAAGGATGTCGAGAAGGCGCAGAGGTCTTTCCGATGAAGTTCCACGTCAGGTGTGAGCCACAGCCCAACGGGGGAGGGCGAGAGTCCATGTGACGTCCCTAAACGGATCGAGGGAGCGCTCACTGTATGGCGTGCCACCGGGCCGTGAAACACGACGCCACGGGCGTCTGAGGTGACGCCGAGATTCGGGAGCGGGAAAGAGAACCTGCTCTCTTTGCTCGTGTAATTCTTTAAACAAACCTCCAAAATAATGCTCACACAGAGCCACTTTTTCTCTCTGGAATAAATTACACATATTAACACATACAGCTGATTAATGTTACATCCAGCAAGAATGAAAATTGTCTGTTAAACTTGAAAATTAATTGTCCATTAATAGTTTATTTATTGCACTGTTTCTTTCCCCATAGCACCATGTTTTTACACCCATTTATACACCTTACTGGAAGAGGTTGAATTTCATATGTTTATGAAGTAGCATTTCCTCAGTTCCCAAACCGCTGCGCCACCTGCTGCCGGCCCACGTACCTGCAGGAGGCTGCCTGGAGGGTAGAGGCCCTCTGGCAAAATTGCTCTGTCCTCCTCGAGCCTCGCTGTACGTCCCCCGGTGCGTGACGGGCGTGACCTGTGCACTCCAGCTGGATCCCCGTCCCCCCTCCCTTCTGGTATAGTTTGCTGTGGGAGGGGGGAGACAGACATGCTGGTCAAACAGAGGGCCGGATCAAGAGGCAGAGAGCTGGACATGGCTGTCGGTATGCAGGCTTAGGCTTGAGACTCTGGTGTGCGAGTATGACATTTATTTATCTGAGACTTTAATGTAAAGTGACTGACAGTAGAGGGAAGGTTACCGTTTCTGTATGCTCCTGGGATTTGAACCCACACCCACTGCATTTGTTAGCACAATGCCGTATTTGTTAAGCTATAGAAGAAATCTGCTGTTTATTCCTTGTATTCATGGACAGGGATAACGCCGTCCCCATTAAAAGGGAACTTAAGTACACGGCACACGACGCTTACACACACGGCTGTCAGTAGCGTGTTCGTGTCGCCACGTGTGCGTGAGCAGCGCACCTGACAGCAGCACGCCCTTGGGCGCGGGAGGGGTGAAGAAGCGCGTCTGGCTGTGGAAGGGACCGCCGCGGCCGCCGCCCCGCGTCCCGGTGAAGAGGCCCCGCGTGGGCACTTTGGGGGCGCCTTTGGGCACACGCTTCACCTGCAGAGGTCCCACCGGCAGCCCGATGTCCTTGAACTCGGCCGCCACGAAGTCGTCCACGTGCATGGAGGGCGGCCGGCTGGTGTTCTGCTTGCGCTGCCGGAAGATGTCATGCGGTCGGCACTGCGGGCCGAAGGCTCCTCGTCCGCGGCCCCGCGGCAAGGCCATGATATGCGCCCGCTTGGCCGGCTCGATGTACTCCGACTTCCCGCTGCAGCCGGACGGGGGAGGGGCCAGAAAAATCATTAGGGAGGAAGTCGAGCAGGAATGCCTTCACCACCCAGTACTGTGACATCAATGGACTCATTCATGTAAACATCTTAGACAGGACACTCTACGCCCATAGTGACCAAAAGAGTCAGATGGGCGTGGAGACAAACAACCACGAAGCTGCTTCTGCCGTGAACTGGCTATTACAATTATATAACAGAAAAATACGGGGAAAAAACAGGCAGTTCTGGTCTATCCTGTGACGAACTGCTCAGATGTTAAAAGGCGATTACAACACCAGAGGAGTGGGGCAGGTTTATAATAATCCGGAGCTGAAAAGCGATCCGTGATTATTCACAAAGTGACTTCAATGCAGTTCAGTGAAAAAAAGGCAGTTAGAGAGAATACAAAACAATGGCCGTCTGAATTGTATCATGATCCCAAGGTAATGGGAAGCATAGCGGCTGCTTGCTTTGTCTTTGATTAGCAACTGAAATGACCTCAACATAAAGTAAAAACAGGTAGAACTGGAAAAAACTGGTAAAAACTGACTTACATAAATGTACTTCAGCAAAACATGAGCGAAAAAACACCATCAGCCAATCACATGAGCGAAAATCATCCCCCCCCCCAACAGCCAATCATGTGAACTAAAAACGCCCTTCCATCAGCCAGTCACGTGATTTAAAGAAACGCCCCCCCTACCTAGAAGTGATGAAGGTCTCATGCTTGTGCTTGCCCAGCTTGAAGACCTTGGGGGCCTTGGTGTGCCCTGGGGAGGTGGGCTCCGTCAGGAAAGAGCGCTCTAGCTCCGCCTTCAGGTCCAGCTCGGGACAGCACTCCTCGGCCATCCCCACCAAGTCCACCTTCACCTAAGAGAGCAGGCACCCGTCAGATGGGAGCTGGCCACAGATGGGGGTGCGCACGCACACATGTACAGAGCCACCTACCATGTCCAGCTCAGTGTCCATGTCTTCACCGTGGAAGGGGGAGAACCACAGGGCCTTGAGCTGATCATCCAACACGTCTGAGAGGACATAGACCGTCCTGCAGGGGCACACAGGGGTCATCTCTATGGTGTTTCATGGCCATATTTTAAGCACACAGCCAGGCAGGCAGTAAACCTGTAACCATGCCCTCTAAGCTAAGAGCACAGCTGTCAGCTCTGCTAGTCTGGCTCTTTAAGCACAGAGTGTCGGCAGCCTGTAGGGGGGTGTCGAGTGGGATGGGACGGAACCTGTGGTTAAACTGGGCCTGCAAGGTGTCAGGCGCCGGCAGGGTGGGCTCCGTCTCCTGCTCGGGGGCACAGGGGGCGTCGGTGGCACCTTCCAGCATCTGCCTGAGGCCCACCACGTTTTCCAGGAGCGTCTCCAGTGCGTCATCCTCCTTGCTGAACTCCTGCCCGCACCAAACAGTCGTGTGTCAGTGAGGAATCCGAGACAATAAGGTTTCCCACGTCTCAGAAAGGCCCTGCTTCTACGCAAATACACGACACGCACTACCATGTACCGACCAATCAAATGGCAGCTCTGAGACAGCCCCCCCCAACAGAAAGGCAAGCAGAACGGCACTCCTGATGAGTATTATGGCTTCAATTGTTATTACTGGTACTATCAACTCAGTCAGTGATGGCAGGGCCAATATAGAACTACAATACTGCCATACAGCACAGAGAATATCATCACAGCTGTGTACTTCATACTGTAGCACTACAGTATAGACTGTGGTATCATACTGTGAACTATGGTACAGTACAGTATAGCTCCTGGTGTGGTACTATGGTTTACAGTATAGTACACCGTGTAGTGCAGTAAACTACTCTGAACAATGGTACAATACAAAGTGTAATATACTATAGCATTCAGTGTGTTACTATGATCTATGGAATAGTATATAGTACCACACTACCATTGTGGTACTATTAACTGTGGGATAGTACACAGTATAGTACCATTGTAGCTCTGTGAACTGTGGTATAGTACACAGTACAGTGCCATTGGTTTTATAGACTGTGGTAGAGTACGTGGTGTAGTACTGCTGCAGTACTCTGGACTATGGTATACTACACAGTGTAGTACCATTGTAGTACTCTGGACTATGGTGCAGTATGGCGGAGTAGCATTGCGCTACTCAGGAATATAGTGTAGTATACAGTGTAGCATCATACAGCACAGCACCCAGAACTATAGCCCATGGTACAGAATGAGGTAGAGTACTGTACAGGGTGATTTACCGCGATCTGCTTCTCCAGCTCGGGCAGCGGGTGCTCCAATGAGTCGTCCTTCCACTGCAGCAGCTGCTTCATGTCTGCCACGCTGAAGGCCAAGGAGCGTGGGGGGGGGCCTCCGTCCGTCTCCATGGGCGTGGGACCTTCATCCCCGCAGCAGGCCTGATGCACACGAGCAAATGCATACGTGTACACAGCGTCCCTGAGCACATCACTGGGGCTCCAGGAACCACCACATATGGACAGTTCTGTTCCAACTTATGTTCTAATTTATTCAAAAGTCTAAATTGGACAGCATTCTGTAGCAGCTTGAAAGCTGTCAGGTCCCACCCTCTTCCTCTTTATTTGCTCTATATCATTCCACAACACTAGGGGGCGCAAAAATGTTTACAATGCAGCAACCCCCCCACAAACAGAGCGCAAATAAATGTATTGCGGCGTGAGCAAGTAATTTTAATAAAGGCCACGACAGCTGTTTGAAAACAGAAGCTGCTCTCTTTCTTAATCACCACTATTTATTTTAATACTAATAGCGGCACAAACACGGAAGCCAACAATTTAAATTATACTCACAGTTACACTGCATTACATAATCACTGCAGATAAGCGGGAATGCACAAAAGCCAGGTCACACTGAGAGTCAGTGAAGTCAGAGGGCATTTAATCCCGGACAATTTGGACAGACAAAGACAGAAGTATCGAAGAAAGAGGCCAAATGGGGCTGCGGGTTCAGGCTAAGGGGTCAGGTTTACTTATACCTATGCGACCATCCTGCAGATCGGCCAGTGATCACACCCAGGAACAAACGTCCTTGCTGAACTCTTTGCAGCACAGGTGCGGAAAGCTCCGGAATACAGGGGGGAGGCCTTACCAGGGAATCGGTGTTGAGGATCTGCCGCAGGAAGTCCAGCAACGCTGACACCAGCTCGGCAGACTCCTTGTTAAAGGCGAGAATGACCCTCTTGACCAAGGTGCACACAGACGCGCCGTGCTTCTTCAGTGCGCTGGGGGGGTGGGGCGGACAGGCACAGTCACGTCAGCGCTCAGTAATCCCCCACTCACCCAAACAAACCACCCTCCAGCAGCACTAAGTCAGTGTGGTTAAACTGGAGGGTGCTGGGAGACTCTGGTCACCAGTGAAGAAAGGTACTGAACCACTGTCTAAGAATCTGTCCAACTGCAAAATATTACTGTTTATAATTTTTAACTGAAAATGAGACATTTTTACATGACTTCCATTATATGAACTGACACTTTATCAAACCCTCTTTCACAGTCAGAAAGTGTGAAAAATGGAACTCTACTATCACTGTTTGTAACATGTTTAATGAAAGTTCCATTATAAGTTTACAAAAAAATGCACCTTCCCTGCCAGTGAACAGAACCTTCAATCCTTTGGTGATCAGTTCATGTTCTTTACCGTGGTGACATGCAGTCATTGTGTTGTCACTGAAAATGGGTTAATTCTCTTAGAGGGAATCTCTGCTGCCGTGCCCCTGATACAGGAATGTGACCAAACTCTCTTCAGTAAGCAGCAGCTGTAATTACAAGCCGGTCCTGTCGACCTGGGTGAGGACGCATTGCTGAGCATACAGACTTAATGCTAAAGGCTGTACCAAAACATTATTCAGACACTCGCTACATGCGACAAAGTGGGCTTAACCCGTAAGTGTCACCCTTCTTGGCAACGTAGAACAACAAAAACTAGCTCCTGGCTGCACTGTTAGCACACAGCCGAACAGCTGTAAGCCATGAACATACTGACCCACGACTGAAGCAGAGGGTCAGTACCGCAGCAACAGATAAATACTTAGCCAGAGTATATCACAGTCAAATAAAGCAAACCAGAGAGAAGCTAAATGAATCCTAGAAAATGCATTTCAAAGCTCATTGAAGGAAAATACGCTGAAAAGGGCTAATGAGAGAGAAATGGTAAGGATGCTAATAGCTGACATATACTAAAGGTGCTAATTAGGGACACATGCTAAGGATGCTAAAGAAGGATACATGCTAAAGGTGCTAATGAGGGACACATGCTAAGGATGCTAACAAAGGATTAGATGCTAAATGTGTTAATGAGGGACACATGCTATGGATGCTAAAGAAGGATACATGCTAAAGGTACTAATGAGGGACACATGCTAAGGATGCTAACAAACGATAGATGCTAAATGTGCTAATGAGGGACACATGCTAAGGATGCTAACAAAGGAGATATGCTAAATGTGTTAATGAGGGACACATGCTATGGATGCTAAAGAAGGATACATGCTAAAGGTACTAATGAGGGACACATGCTAAGGATGCTAACAAACGATAGATGCTAAATGTGCTAATGAGGGACACATGCTAAGGATGCTAACAAAGGAGATATGCTAAGGAGACAAATGAGAGAGACAAAATGAATATGCCGATGAGGGAGGGAGACTAAAGACACAGCTAGGTGCGTCAGTGTCATGGCACGCCCCTTACCTCTTCAGGTGGAAGAGGCCGTACTCATGCTCAGCCAGGAAGGTCATGGTGCGAATGCAGGTGAGCACCAGGGTGTAGCTCCCGTCCGGGTTCCCTAGGGCCTCAAGCATGGTGTCACACACCACCGACAGCATCTCCCGGGAAGGAAGGGCATTGGCCAGCTGCTCCACCTCCGACAACGGCCCGTCTGAACTCGTGCTCACAATCAGGGAGATGTCCTGGGAGAAAGGAAAGGGGCCACTGACTGACTATATAACAGGCAGGGGGGGGGAGGCCCCCACCTTCCTGTGGAAACCTCTTCAGAACCAGACTGGGACAGCGCCACGCCTTTGCTCTGGTGCTCTCACCCTCAGAGTTTGCAGTCATAATCTGATAAATAAAAAGTGCTTAGAGGAGCTTGCCCCATGACCTCACCCCCATCCACCCCCTCCCCTTATTTCACATACGCCTCGCAAAAAAAAAACAACAATATATCACATGACCAGCAATATTGCTTAAGTTGGTTCATTATTGAAATTCCAATACAATTATTATGCATACTGCCAATCTAGTCAAATGAAGAATTCTTCAAACCTAAAGTGAATGTCTGATCCCACCTGAAACAGGCGGAAAGACTGAGCTTTACGTTTATATTAAACCACAAAGCAGGTAACTAACCAGCATATGAAAATCACTCAAACCTTAGCTTATGTAAAATGGGTGCTAATCAGGCATCAAACGGGCTCCTTTTGCTCGACTTCACACTATATCTACCAGTCTCAGGCCTTTCATGGCTCGGGTGGAAGAATTTTTTCCCTCCCCACCCAAGTGCATCTTTTGTTCACTGTCAGCAGGGCCTTTGCAAAACTCCCCCTCCCTTGAAAACTATCTAACTGGCTTTTCCAGCTCCGCCAAGGAGCCAAGGGGGCCGAAAAACAACTTGGCAGAGCTATTTAAACACCTTAAAGGTCAAGCCCATTAACCAGGAACTTCATAAAGGAAGAAGACAAACACACTTTCACCTCTGGGCCGCATGAGGCCCAAACCTGTGGCAACTTCCACGGGGCAGCGCAACAAACCTCCTTATCAGGTTTTCTAAAAGGTGGCTAATTTGAATCTGGTTTTAGCATTTGATAGATTAATCTAACAGATAAATTAATACATTTAAATGCCAGTGAGCTTGACTTTGGCCCCCCACCTCTGGCCGGGCCTTGTGAAAACGGCATCTGTCCCCAATGTCAGTAAAGTAACTGCTTCCTAAAAGCTTAATTAGCAGCTCATGGTCCGATTGAGCTGCCCAAACCCTTTCCAAGGCTAAGGGCCACCTGGTGGCAGAATGGGATGGAGATGCCCTACGGGACACGAACGAGAGCCACGGTATCCCGCTGTGGAGCTCAGGGCCACCTTCCCTGGAGCGAGGAAACACGCCTTTGGGAGCCTCGCTCCAAGAAAATTCCTTGTAAATTCATCTTGAGGCGAGACTATCAGACATGTGTATTTCATAATGGTGGCCGTTTAACAAAGAATGGGAGCAAAGGCAGGGAGGAAACAGGCACTACAGCTCCAACTTCGATCAGAACAACGATCAGACACAGAAAACCTACTTCCTACTTCAGCCTCATCTCTGTCGTGAGGTATGTACAGGTTGAAACTGCACTGAGAGCAAAACGGCGATTTATACCAGGCATAGAGCAAGGCAGCAGGCCCACCTGGTCACAAAGGGACTGGAAAAAGGAAGCTGCCAGTTCGGCACAGTGCTGCAGGTGCAGTTCACAGCCTGTAGGGGGCATCAGCAGGGCCACCAGGCAGGGGAAGAGCTCAGCCAGACGTTCGTCGCCGCGGCAGCAGCCGCCCAGCAGGTGCAGCGCCGCTGCCTTGCAAGCACGGTGCGATGCCAGGGAGTCGAGCAGCGCCAGGTTGCGGGCCGTCTGGACCGTGCAGGTCCGCTCCTTGCCTTCTGCCGGGCTGTTAGGGACCGGGGGAGGGTAGGTGGTGTCCACATTACACACTGACAGTCTTGAATTTAGACATTTTCTCCTAAAGCTAACAAATTAGCACTTGTAATGTACGCAAATTTAACAGCTTTCGTCTTTTCACATGACAGCATGACAGGTCATGTGACAGGCTGAGTGGTAGCAGGACATGTATTTGCACGCGTGTGTATATGTCTTTGACAGCATGTACATGCATGCACGCATGCAAGCATGCAGACTCCTTACGGCTGTAGGTCTTCCAGCAGCAGCTCCAGCAGCGTCCGCATGACCAGCAGGGCACTGGGGGAGGCCAGGTCGCTGAGCTGCACGCACACCCGGCGCAGCACGGCCAGCAGCGGCTGGCAGCTGGTGCCGCTCATGGAGCGCAGGATGTCTTGCAGGACATGTGCCTGTCCCTGCAGGTGCATGCTCCACAACTTCCGCGTGTTTAGGGCGACCGCCACGTCCTGGGCTGCGATGGCCTGGGGGGAGCAGAGCAGAGCCAAGTTGCCGTTAGTCACCATCAGCCGCATTTACCTTCGCAGCAGCGTTTTGGTTACACATTTAGGATATTTGCGTCTGCTGAGTCTCTCAGGAAAGCAGGTAAGCACTGTAAAAAGCCTGCCTAATGCCAAACAGGCTCTCCTGCATCCCACAATCTAGTGACAGCTGGATCCAGGCTTTCAACTTCAGCGGGCCCGGCATTTCAGTCTGATGTCAATCACAGCCCAGTTTCAGCCAATGAAAGCCAAGCAACAGGAAGTGGGCTGAACCAATCAGTGACTGAGAGGTCACGGTAACCCCATTGACCGAGGTGTACGAGGCTTTGTTCCTCCTGTAAATACTAGAGTAATGAACCATCCGTGTACACCCACAGTATTAGGAGATCAGAAGTCATCCAGAATCCTAATGAGCTCTTCTGCTCTTAGCTCAGGGCACCGCCGAGTTTTACATACTCAAAAATGGCAAAACGAAATGTTGGTTCAGAGAGACGACCAATCAGAGTGTAGAGGAGGTAGGCCCAAGCAATTAGAGAAGGTGGGATCAATCTATCAAATGTCTTGATTCCACGTCCTCTACAATCTCCATCCATCCATCCATTTTCCAAACCGCTTATCCTACTGGGTCGCGGGGTGTCCGGAGCCTATCCCGGAAGCAATGGGCACGAGGCAGGGAACAACCCAGGATGGGGGGCCAGCCCATCGCAGGGCACATTCACACACCATTCACTCACACATGCATACCTACAGGGCAATTTAGCAACTCCAATTAGCCTCAGCATGTCTTTGGACTGTGGGGAGGAAACCAGAGTACCCGGAGGAAACCCCACGACGACATGGGGAGAACATGCAAACTCCACACACATGTGACCCAGGCGGAGACTCGAACCCAGGCCTCAGAGGTGTGAGGCAACAGTGCTAACCACTGCACCACCATGCCGCCTCTACAATCTCAACCAATCATTTTTCATTCTGCCCCAAGATCACATTTGTGTAAGAAACTCCCATGAGCCGAGGGTCCCCCCCGTCCCCAGGAGCCGTACCTGGGTGGTCTGCAGCGGCAGTGGCAGTGGCAGGAGCTCTGAGAGCAGAGCCAGGCCCGAGAAGAAGCCCTCTGGTGCCTTCAGCACAGATGCCAGGACCTCTCTCAGCATCAGGGACCAGGTATTACCAGCTAGAGTCTCTTCTGTGTCGGTGGCCTGTTCACTGACGCCCTGCGTAAACGTCAGCAAAATGTCCACAATGTCGGCCTGTACCCGCTGCTCCTCAGCGTCCAGGCGGCCCGACGCAGGAGTGGAGCACACCACCATGTGCAGTGCCACCAGGGCAGCAGGCACACGTGCATCCCGGAACTGGAAGGAGCCGCTGCGGAGTAGCTCCGTCAGCATGTGCTTCAGCAGCCGGAGGGCGCTGCACACACCCGCCAGCACGGCCGAGCGCTGCGGCGTCGGGCCCATGTTGCCGTGGAGACGCCAGGGCTGCAGCAACAGGGACGTTAGCTTCTGGAGAACCTTGATGAATGTGTCCATCCCCTCCGCCGAGAAGAGCTGAATGACGGCCAGGTTCCACTTCAGGTCCTTCTGCTGGCCTGTGGAAGAGCAGATAGAACCTTAATGTTCCACTGCAGATAAACAGAGAACCCTGGTACTCATCTGCATGAATCACAGAATGCATCTTTTCATTAGTGGAACTGTCAGAACCCAAACATCACAGAAGCCTGTGGTATGAAGACCTGAGGGTATAAAACCTGTCTGCCTATAGACATGGTCCACAGAACACACACAGCCCTTTTTACATTCAGCAGAACATACAGAACCCTTCTTTGGGATGTGCGGTTCCGTGGGTTAGAACTTTTGGTAGGCAGAGTGATCTCAATTAACCTCAATTGCTTCATAGACTGGCTGACCCTAATCTCTCGGTTGTATGATATTTTGGATTAAGAAAAATCTAGATAAATTTGCTAAACATATAGATGTAAACATAGGACACATAGGACTCTTTTGCTCATCTGCAGAAAATGTGGAACCTAAGCATCCCGCAGCCCATAAAAGCTGAGGGGAACACAAGTTTTGGGGTTTCAGGATCTCACCCTTGATGGGGTGTGGCGGACAGGCGATGTGGCACAGGACACGCAGCGCCGTCAGAAGGCCCGCCCCTTCCGTAGTCAGCAGGTTCTCCAGGTTCTGGCGAGAAGGAACATCTTAAATCTCACACAAGAGACTGCCGAAGCTTTAAGGTCATTTAAATATGGCTGCTCAAAACATCAAAGTACTTGATCATTATGGTTAACGAGATTCCTTGAGATAATTATTTGGACCTTATAAAGTTTTCAACAAGATCTAACGCATATTCTAAGTGAGAAGAAATACAGGCACCTTTAAGAGCTTCTCCAGGAGACCAGGCTGGCTGCAGTTAAGCTAATGCGGGTATGATAATGCTGATTGTACGCTGATGCATGTTCCCTCGGCAGGAAAACGGGATCCACCCACCTGCTTAATGTACTCGATCAGGGTGGGGATGGAGCTGATCTCAAACCGGAGTTTCTCCAGAGGCTCCAGCCACTTGCTGAGCTCTGCGACGGAACACAGGTCACATGACGCTGATTGCTCGAGTCCAATTGTCACAGTGAAAAAAATTAAACTAGCAATACGGCCATAATCGAAGCTTCTCGCAGAAAAACCTGAGTACGAGCGGTCGTCTGCCTTTCGAGCGAACGCGGATCGCGGCCCCGCACTCAGTGGGAGCTTGAGCCATGTTGGACTTTTACCATCTGACGTGCACTAAAGGGCAGAGCGACCACCCAGATGTGGGGGGCGGAGGGACACCCACCCTGCAGTTTGGCGTTGTTCTCGTCGGCCTTGCACACAGCCAGCAGGGGGCTGGCGTAGGTCTCCATCATGCACAGGTCGTTGGAAGCTTGCACCACCAGCAGCACCAGCATGCAGGCGTAGGTGTACGTCACCGACTTCCGTGCCTTAGCCTCCCTGTTGGGTGAAGCAGCGGGGGGGGAGATGTAGGAGCAGAAGGAAGTGGAGGTGTTTTTTACGGCGTCAGCCAACGCCTTGCACACAACGAAAGTCGCTGTGACCCCACGCCGGCTAGGAAGCTCACCCCTGGCCCTCCTTGGAGTAATGCTCCATTAGCACCACCAGGGAGGAGAAATTGTGCTCCAGACTGAAGACGTGGGCGACGGCAGCACGGCCCGTGGGGGTGAAGGTGATTAGGTAGAGGGCGTGCAGCGTAGCCAGCACCTCTGCGCTGTCGCCCTCTTCCGGCAGGCCACCGGGGGCGCCGCATTGCTCCATCAGCTCCGCCACACCCTGCAGGGCGTGCAGCACCTGCATGAGCCAAATGGCACCTCCCCCGCCATCTTCCATGGCGCCCCCCGGTCCGTCCCCCACGGCCCCGTCGTCTGCTTCGGTCTCGCACAGCTGCGCCAGGGCTCGCATCAGCAGGCTGGTGGCCTCGTGTTCGGCGGCCAGGAACAGCAGGCCCTGCTGGGACTGTGCGAGGAAACGCAGCAGCTCTCTGGTGGCTTGGGAAACGCCCGGGTGGGCACTGGTAGCTGGGGTGGACAGCGCCACTGTCAGGGACTCCAGGAAGTGAATCGTGTGCATGTATCTGGGAGGACAGGGAAGGACAAAATGGCGCCTGTATTAGCTTTCAAGCATCAGACCTTCAACCAAAAGATTGCGACATGTCAAGAGACTAATACGAGGCCCCAATTCGAAACCTTCCGGATCAACGGGTTTATTTTACCGGAGCATAAAGTCAGCATCAGCGTATGGGCCATGCGGGTCCAGCAGCTGAGTGGCGCTCACCGAAAGAGGATGGGATAGGGGTCGTCCCTCTCCAGCGGGCCGGTGATGCGGGCCGTGGTGGGGAAGGACTTCACCGGCGGCTGGATCATGGTGTGAGGAGCTGTCTCCAGCAGGTGCAGCAGCTCATCCAGCATGCCGATGAGCTGCTCCAAGTCGGCCTCGCTAACTCCGGGCGACGCCATCAGCGGCTCCTCCTCCATGGGACTCCCGGGCTCCGCCTCATCCTCCTTCCCGGGCTTTTCCTGCGCGCTCTCTGCCTCCGCATCACCCTCTCCAGGGGCTGCGGCCAACGGCGGCGCGCAAGGCGACGGCAGCTTGTCCGCCCACAGGCCGGCCGTCCGCCGCAGGTCTGTCAGGACCTCGTAGAAGTGCGCCTTCTGGACGATGGCGGTGCCGGCCGTCACCACGCGCACCGTCTGATCCAGCAGGATGAGCTCCAGCAGCCTCTGGTAGCCGCTCTTGTTATGCTCCTCCGCCGCGTTTCCCAGGAAGGCCTCCATGCCTTCAGGCATGCTGACCACGCTGTCCAGGGAGCGCAGGGAGTTCAGCTTCAGGGAGGAGGACACGTGCTCGGCGAAGAGGAGCTCCAGGAGGCGGCCGATGACCCCGCCCTCCAGGAGCAGGGAGAGCGCCGGAGGCCCGCACTCGGCCAACGAGGACGCCAGCTTGGCTCCGGCCTTCAGCTGCCGCACGTTCAGGGCGATGGGCTGCACTAGCGCCGCATCCAGACTCAAGGCTTGAATCGTCCAGTCTGCCAGCTGCCTGAGAGGGCCCTCGTCCCCAGGCTCCCGGACATGTATATAGCCGAGACCCTTCACCAGGAGGCTGGGAATCTCCTCCAGCGCTGTCACCCAGCGGGCGCTGCGGTCGTCCTGGTGCGTCTCCAGCAGCTCCATAAGCTTGGCCGCCGACTCCGCCCCCGCGCTCTCATCCGAGGAGCCGGCAGCCATCAGCCTGCCGACCTCTGTCTCAAAGCGCGTCCTGTAGGGGGGGCTGAAGTGCAGCAGGGGGCGGAGTTCGCGCTCATACGGGTCGTACTGCACAGTGGGAACGGCTGCCAGGTCCTCCGCAGTGTAGTCCATGTCGAAGCTGGGCAGCTTGAAGCTGCCGTTCTCCAGGTCCTCTTCGTCGCTGGAGATTTGCTCATACCCATCATCCCCTAGATACAAAATGGGAGGCAGGGGGCATCAACCCACAAGTGGATTTTACTTTTAAAAGTATAACCACTTTTTTGTATAATAATTTTATTTGGCAAATGCCAAACAGGTGACATAATGCTGTTGGTCACATGAAATTCAACTGTACTGTCTGAGTATGACACTAACATTATATTATCCTGGTTACATCTCATAGACCAGAGCTACTGAAATCAATTGAGTCCGGTTATATATCAATAAAGTTTTTCTAGTCCCTCATCCTCATTCCTACCTTCACCTTCTTCCTCCTCATCCTCCTCCCCTTCCTCCTCTTCCTCCTCCTCATCCTCCTCATCCTCCACTGCACTGCCCTCCGTCCGCACGTCCTCCTCCTCGTCTTCCTCCTCCTCCTCTTCTGGTCCAGCCTCTTCCTCCTCCTCCTCCTCGCCCTCCTCCTCGCCCTCAGGGTCGTCAGAGTAGGGCTCCTCTAGGGGCAGGGAGCCACGCTCGGGGGAGATGGGCTCCAAGTAATCGTCCCTCTCCTCCGGGCCTTCGCCCTTCTCCGCTCCCACTGGCACCATGAAGATCACAGGAAGGGCACCCTTAATGGGCACAGCCAATACTACCACAAACTACCCGGTCACACCCGAAATCAAGAATATTACCAAGATCAACAGGTTTAACTGTAAGATTAGCAGTTAGCATGAAATGTCACATCACCCCATTAAAACTACATTAAATGTGCTTTTTAAGTGTCCAAGACCTCACCTGCAAGTGAAACAGTCTCTTCTTCGTCGTCGTCAGGAGGTGGGGGCCCCGGGGGCGTCCTGGGGCCCCTGGGCTGTGGCCTCGGTGGACTGCCATTGTACTGATCCTCTTTGTCCCACTCTGAAGTGAACAAACTAGGCAGATTTACAATGCATCTCGATGGAAAGAACAGCTCAGGCATACAGCAACGGGAACCTGCCCGTCCTCATTCACAACACTCCGAGGCGCTTGCTGGAGACTTTATTCTACAGTTTTGGAATTTAGTTACAAGTACAGCTGGGTGTTTTACTAGATAGAAGCAATGAAACGAGGCAGCTAAAGTACAGAGGTGAATAGTTCAGGTCCAGAAAGTAAAATTCCAGAACAAGATTTACATTCAACCAATCAGTTGAGCATAAAGAGTCACAAACGCAGAGTACTCATCTGGTTGAAACAAAATCTTGGTCTGGATTTTTACATTCTGGACCTGGACTATCCACCTCTGCTAGAGTATCATGGGGAACAGAAAACAGCCTCATCGATGTTTTGCACATACTTAAAACACTATGCTGTTCACTGTCCTTAATGACACTTTCAAATTAATACACAAACACCCACCGTGCTTGACGTTTCGTTTCAGGCCAGCCTGCTGCTGTGGGGGCGGCGGTGGCGGTGGGGGCGGGGACTCCCGATCATGCCCGTGTGTCCTCTCCGCCGTGCCGTACACTGCCACAGTCAGGGTGGTGTACCAACCTCGCAGGACCAGGCCATCTGTGTTCACCTGGTCACCAGAGGGCACCCCGCCAGTCACAGAAGAGACACAGGATATGGCACAAATCAACTAATTAATTTCGGTTCAGCTTCTTGGCCACGCCGCATGTCTAACTGCACTGAGAAAGGTCGGGTTTCACCAAAAAAGAATCATCCCAAGTTAAGAGACGAGAGTTTCTTAAACGCCACGCTGTCGGCAGAATTGTGATCCGCCACTACCCTCATCAGCACCGAGAGTCTGAGCCTACTGAAGAGATGATTCATGACTTCCCTGTGCCACCATGCGTCAAAGGTCAACAGGGGAATTCACGTCTACTGTCAAAAACACATACCTCCACTATTATGTAGACAAAAATAAAACAATAATGTTTTTGTGCCAAGGTCGCTGTAACGGTAGCCAGGCTACAGTCACTGTATCTCAGGCGTGTCATTTAACAGCAGATCACATATCGCTCCGACCAATTATGTCACACTTACTGAAACAAGAAAGGCTTTCATTCATAGCGAACTAACATACAACGTACAATGTGAATGACGGCCATGTAGCATAGACGATAAAGTCTCTTAGTATATCCGAATTCTGCATTGGGTTAGCCTCTGCACCCAGAGTACTACGTACGGTTCAAGGCTGCGTTCATCGACTAGACGGCCCCAGATGGGCTTTCGCTAGCTCAGCATTCACTCCCTCAGTCGGAACAACAGCCACAAGTGCACAAACAAGTTCCAGCTGTTACAGTCGTCCTCAAAAGGTTGTACAGCTCAACTGCCTGGTGTTGTAATGGCATTAGTATTACTAGCATCAAGGAGGTTCAACAGTCTAAGTGACTGTGCAATGACTGATGACGACCATGACGACGACAACAACAGAAATGGTAAGAGTACATGGGACTTGAATATCTATACTAGCAGCATTGAATGAGTGTAGTAGCAACACAGTGTTCTGTGAAAAATTTAAGACCAGGTAGAATGGAATGTGAGAGAGGGCGGGGGGTATCGCCACGGGGGCTGCAGGGTGGGGCACTGATCTTACCATGCCCCTGCACCCCTGGGGCAGTGTCCACCCACTCTCAGTGTGTGTGTCTGTTGGGGGGGGGTGGCTCTTGTCAAGGCGGCCACCTATTTTAAGAGGATAAACCATGCAGTACTGGGGGAGGGGGAGTACGAGTTTCGCTTTGCATAAGCAAGCTGCCCCACAGACTGCTGTCCACAACTGTCAGCCCCCTGCACAGTGGAAATAAAATAAAATTCAAAATCTGAAGAAAACAAACGCCTACTCCTCTTGTGAGAAAACCGGATATTAATATCTGAATTATGTCACTGTTACAAGACACCTCACTGATCAATGTTTTATATTCGCTTGTAATAAACCAAAAAAGGCTCAGTGGAAAACTGACAGAAAGAGAAGAGAATTAGAGGAAAGCAGATCTACAGGAGAAGATCTGAAATTGGCATCAGTCTTTCCACACAAGTAAAACAGATAATTACCTTCCCGTTGGGTCTGAAAACGATGGACTTGTTTTCATCATATTCCAGGCTGTGGGAAAGAAGGAGAGAGCTTTTTTTTCCCAAAGCACTGAGGATACTAGGGGGTCTACACAAACTCCCTGGGGGAGGACCAGACAGGCTGCTACATGCAGAGTACCAGCGTGTGGAGATTGTGGTACATGGGAGGCGAACATACAATGTGCTGACCAACAGATTACGGTCAGTCTCTCAGACAGTCGGTAGCCATGCTTCACACACAAAGGTCACATCTCACTTAAGTATACCATTCTCCCAGCAACAAACAGGAAAGGCAAGGAAACGCACATGCATCGGACAGTAGCCCAAATGTGGAATTTCTCTTGGGAGCCAAACTCCATAACCTGGCAACAGATTTGTGTTAAGTTTTGCATCCTATCAGTGGTTGTACAAAGTGGCAGAATTTTACCCATTTATACAAGCTGTTATGCTGCAAAAGCAAATCAGGTACCTCACTTTAAGGTACAACAGCAGGCATAATTTTCCTGCTGTTTCCAGGGAAAAACTCGCCCTAATTACCACATTACTTGCTGCCACATACTTTACACTGACATGAGGCTATATTATTTGCAGAGAGGAGTACTGTGAACTGTAACAGTGCCAATAATGTGCATTCCGATTTCAAGACAAGTACGCTTTATCGTCATTCTGTGCACACGACGGCGTTCCACCAGGAACAGGGTGCGACATACAAACAGCACGTGACAAAGGGAGGGGTTCATAATACAAAGTGGAAAAGCACAGGACAGTATGAAAGGAGGGGGCAGAATCTAAGGGTTTATTTACATAGTGCACTGAAAGTTGTATGTAAACAATAATAATAAGTGCAGCAGCAGAAAGGATGGAATAAATAGTGTCAGCTGACTGACACTAGATAAATAATAATAATAATTTAGTGATGAATAAGGAGGAGGGTTCTGGTGCTCGCTTTTCACAGATAGATGAATTTCAACTTAATCTGAATCTACTGCTTCATCACATAGGGGTAAATAACACGTAACAGCAGTGAGCTCAGTGAACTGCACGCAGGATGCGATAGAGATCGCGCGCCCAGCCCGGTGCGTGCCCTGCCTTCCCGTGGGCTCATATGTACGAGACGAGCGAGAAAAGCGTGGGCAGCGGAGAGAAAAGGGAAAACTCACTGGATCAGCTAGGCATGCAAACTCACCTGCCCAACCTGTCAAAGACCGGGGAGTTGGGCTTGGCTACATTGTTGAAGAACAGGTCCAGCTGGAAGGCATGGGGGTAAGTTTCCCTAAAAAAAGAAAAAAAAAAAGACCCAAGGTAGCTTAAAAATAGTGACACTAAGTATCACCAAAGTATAATTTAACCTCAGGCAAACAGCAAGAGACTTCAAATACCAAAAACAAAAAGTGAAAACAGCCCAAAATGGACAGCCGTCTCTAATCCACTTTGCTAATGCAAACACTCAGCTCAAAGGGTCAACTCCAAAGGCGTGTGATGACAACAGAAAACTTCACTTTACGTGGACAGACCTTTCATTTCACACGAAAGGCAGGCAAAGCCATCTACGCCTATTTGAGGCATTAGTTTGGGTTCTATTCTCAAGCACACAGAGGAGAAAATGGGACACACGTACCAAATGAAATAACCATAAAAAAAATCTGACTTTTATGGTTAGTGGCCTGCAACAGATTTATAAGCAACGCTCAGACTCTCACCCAAACGCACGGCTGTCCGGGAGACTGCTGTGAGCTTTGATTCCAGGAGGAACCACCCGCACCTCTGTGATCAGCACACCGCATGGGAAGCGAACCACGTCAACATTCGTGAGCTGGGGGAAGGGAGACAAATGCAAAGCCATCACCAAGGGTCATTTCCTGTAACTTTTGCAACAGGAGCACATTGTATTTTGCTTGACAACAGAGAACAAATAGATACCTCCATGTTGGTCTGTGTTATACCATCCTATGGTGTCTGTCATTCCAAATGTCTTTCCTCTGTTCTTTAAGACTGGCCAGTAAGCCATCGAACATAACACTAATCACTCCATCCATCTTTTACACCCACCTGGCACTAATATCACATATTTCACGTTGAAGAGCCCTAAATATGTTTTTTGAAATGGGTGAGAACAGGACATTAACTAAAAATAAGGATTAAATGCGTCTTTCAAAACATTCACAGAAAATGAAAAATAAATATTTTTATTATAATATAAAGGCATTCTTGTTTTTAGAACCACAAGAGATGACATATACTCATGCAGGCATTGGACAAGTGAAACATTAAGTTTGCAGAGCAGGTAAAACCAGTTTTAATTGGTCTGTGGGCTCCCTTGGATTTGAAGGCAGTGCTGACGTGCAGACAGAACCGGGCCGGTTCTTGGCGCTGACGTGTGTCTTTAAGTGTCACATGAAGTACTTCCTAGCATCCCACTGACAATTAAAAATAACAAACTAGACTAAAATGCAAAATCATACTGTTCTGTATGGAAAATAGCCATTACATTTTATGCAGAAATCTCAAAGGGAATAGCACCTTTTTCATTCTTTTTAGCAGAGCTCATAATGTTAATATGGAGGTCATCTATAGATACGAGACTAGGACAGCCACTGTACTTAAGATCTTATACGCTTTCTGACAGATCGAGGTATGTTTGGGATTCTATGGCGTGTAAAGGTTTGTTCCTTTCAAAAAGGTGGGACCACACCTGAAAGCATCATTAACACTACCAACTACTTTAAATAGATGTGAGGTTATTATTTTGCATAATCTGGTATTTCAGAGGATTACATCAAGGTGGCAACACAGTGTGAGCTGTCCAAGTAATTTCACAACTCTTGACACATGTAACCCTGGGTGCGAGGCCGGCCCCTTAGAGGGCGGTATCACGTAGTGACGTTTAAGATCTGGTGCATTTCAGATCGTACCGGGCTAGTCCACCTGCGCGTCTTATTTTTAAGATACTGCAAATATCTATATAACCGAGGGGAAAACATCAAGCAGTAAGAGAAGTGAGACGGACTTAACCCGTCTTAATAAGAGCTAACGTGTCGCGTACTCCAGCTGGGACTCATCTGTACACCATGCACCTTCCGCTACACCATGCATCATGGTAAACCCTCCAAGTGGTGCAGCTACAGGATCTGTGTAGTTAGCACGTTAGCTTTAGCCACACAGTGTCTTATGAACTCCCACCACGTCTGATGGCGGTGAACAAAACCTAAATCGCCCAAGTCACAGATCATCGGTTTTAAAGCTCAAATATATACAAATACGCCAGTAAGTAAGACGCGGTCAAGCAGGACAGGTTCCCGACGGGGTATGTAGGGCATCGGGGCTGCAGAAGGGAGCTTGGGATTCGTCATCCTAAACTAATCCCAGCGCGGCGCCAGCGGAGCCCGGTCAGAACAGCCTCACACCCGCCACCTAGAAGAAAGCAAACGCCACTATTTCTGCCGTAAGCCGTTACCTCTGCGCTCTGGTGCTTAAAAGTATCCAAAAACAGAAGCTCCATTGAGGCGTCCCCCGCCATCTTGTTCCAATCGCGTTCAAAAAAACTTCCGCTGTGGGCGGGGAATCCGGCGCGAGACTTCCGGGCACGTGGGCCGCGGCTGCGGACAGCGGGCTGCTCCTGTCAGCGCTGCATGCTTAGTATTACGGCTAATCATTACAAAAAGCAAACATAGTTGTGAAATAATATATTCTGCTACTACATCCACCTGCAAAACTCAAAATGCCAATTTTTACACTCTCCATGATGTTGATACGTATTGTCATGTATGTTTTGGGTGTAAGATTAAGGTGGTTAACGCCTAAAATAATATATCACGCAGCTGTACCTGATGTTTTTTGTTTTGTTTTACTGGAACTGTACATCAAGAATGTCAAGCACACTGTGTCCTCAACCCGTCATACTCAAGCGACACGTTTCTAAACGTTTTCACCACTGATACTCGATCTCAATGTAGCATCAAATATACTAAGCACAGGTATTTCTGATATTAAAAATCATATATGATTCTAGTCTGCGTGGGCGATGCACACGTAAATGAAACGCGTAACAGGTCTCCTGCGCAACAAAGTATCATCAGGAACTCGCACTGATTCTATCCGGTTTAGGTTGTTTTACTGGTGGACAGGTACACACCGTTCTCTGACTCATTTCGACAACATTGGCTTCACAAATGGTAGCACTTTAGTTAGAAAGCAGCGGTGGCTCCGGTCCTTTTGCAATGCCACGTCCCCGTTTAAAAGCACCAATGACACGAGACCCAGAACAGGGCAGGTATCTGTTACCTGAGTCACGTGGGCGGCGGACAGGTAGATGCACAAAAAAAGGGCCGTTCAGCCATTACGAGGCAGAGGGGGGTGCTACCTGTTTTGCATAGGTTCTCACGCAATCAAAAAAGCCACTAAATACTTGTAGCAGAAGAAACACACCTAGCTTTGGCGATAGGTGTCTGTAGCTGGTGGTGGTGGTTGCTGGTTTCCTTTGGTTCGGTGATTTTTTTTTTTTGTTTGGGGGGGTGTTTTTTTTCCCTTTTCTTTTATTTAGTTACATTTAGCTTAGTTTTCTTTTCTATGCTAACCATGACGGCGAATGTTGATTATTTGGTGGCGTTATTTTGTACTACATCTGGTGCCAGTGGGAATCAGTTGGGATCGGACGAGAAGGAGATCATTCAACTGGTGTGGCAAGTTGTGGACTTGGCGAACAAGAAGGTATTATTTTTTAAAAAATTCGTCTTCCTTTGTTCTAAATGTGTAAACCATGCCATTTTAGAGACGGGAAATTGGTCTCAAAAACACGTTTTCTTATATCCCCATGTATTATTTTAACTTTCATTATATTTCCAAATGTCATTACGAGATAATTTCGGATAATATACGGGATACGATCTGTCATTTTGTTTGAAATATTTGTGATGCAGTTCCCTCTACCACAATTTGCTGCTTTGCCTACGTAAAGGGCCACATCATAGTCTCTTCAAGCTGCCAGTTTTTGTCTGGATATGGAAGCTCATAGAAATTGCATTTCGTGCAGACCGGGCCAGTTCATGAAGTTTTCGTGAAGCCGAAACACTTGGAGCTGACCGAGGAATGTAAAGAACAAAGTGGGATAGAGGAGGAAACGATCTGTGCGGCAGAGCCTCTGGAGCACGCCTTAAACCAGGTGAAGATGGCAAATTCAGAAATTAAATTAGTTCAATACATTACTCATCATTCCATGGCATGATATCGCAGGAACAAGATTAAGCCAATGTGTCTTTAAATGTAACGATTAATTTGTTTATTCGCAATACGGGTGGTGCACGTTATTGTGAAAACACTTGTCAATATGTTGTGTAACTATAAAAGCCGATGTTTTTTTAATAACAAGATACATCTTTACCAATATTAATCAGTGTTTTAACGGTGATCTTTCTGGGGAATAATAAATTAATCGTATTACAAAGACACTTTAAAATGATGCAACTGTACCTGTCACTATGTGATAAATGTCCCAAAAAAGGCATTTCTCATGCAATTATTGTGCATATTTTCTGTTGAGTGAAATAGGCTAAGGTTTGGCGGTCACATTTTTGTAACTTGGTGTATGTTGGAGTTGGCTGTAACGTGTATCTTGCCTTGCCACATTTATGCTTTGCCTTTCATGCATGCAGTGTTGATCTGTTAAATTCTAAATAGTGTTTTAGCATTGAGTGAGAGCTGGTTTAGTTCAATTAAAGTTTTTTTCATGTAATTGACAGTTTATCCAGCAACTGAGTAATGGAATCAGTTTTGGGACTGGAACCTCATTCTGTTTATGTACCGACGGTCAGCTTCACATCCGTCAAGTCATTCATCCTGAGGCCTCCAGCAAGGTAAAAGTCAGGGGAAATTTGCTCTGTCTTCACACATTCTGGGGCCGGAAACTCCAGCCGGAACCACTTTCTCTGTAATTCACTGACACTTTGTCTACAGGCAGAAAAAGTTTTGATTTTTCTATTGGCCAAAAGCTGAATTATTGCACTTAAAAACAGAAAAATTCAGATGTCTTTGAATTGTTTGAATGCAGAATTCTTCAATTTGACTGTATATCACCTTAATCTTATTTGCTGTAAGTAAAATATTGGTTAACTGCTCGACTATTTAATAATGAAAAATTGACAACAGCAAGTATCGAAGTATTTTATTCTCTTGTGGTGCGATGCTGTTCATTCTCGTGAACACTTTCCCTGTCATAGACCCCTAAATCATAAATATTGTACATGGTTATGCTAATGGACATATTCTTGCAGAACATCATGCTTCCGGAATGTTTCTACTCTTTTTTCGACTTGCGGAAGGACTTCAAGAAAAACTTCCCAGAATCGGCGGATCTGAAGGACTTGGACGTTCAGAACATAGCAGACTGTATCCTCGTCCCTCAGTAATCGGGGCTTTGGGAAAAGGCCTTCAGCCATTGTTCAGTAATCTATGGTTCAGCGTCTCTATATGCTTACTTTCTTGAGTGTTCTGTTCTTGAAGGATGGCCTTCTGCCTGGTCGCTGCATTTGCCTCTGCTCTTTTCTGTGAAGCCAGAAGCACAGAGGGTGTGTGTGTGTGTGTGTGTGTGTGTGTGTGTGTGTGTGTGTGTGTGTGTGTGTGTGTGTGTGTGGGGGGGGGGGGGGGTGGTTGAAATGCAAATGTAAAAACAATACAGACAGGTCATTTGCCTCCTGAAAGAAAGGACAGTGTTTAGCCAACAGAGCAGTCCTGCGGACCCACCCAGGCTTTTAACTTTCAGAACATAAGACTATGATGAGAAAGAGACCAACACTGTGTATGTGTGTGTGTGTGTGTGTGTGTGTGTGTGTGTGTGTGTGTGTGTGTGTGTGTGTGTGTGTGTGTGTGTGTGTGTGTGTGTGTGTGTGTGTGTGTCTTTATTAGTTATAAGTAATGGTAAGTAATTATGATTCACGTAACAAAACAGTGGGCTTAATGAACCAGGGAAGTGGACTGTAGGTTTAACGTGTTAAAGTCAGATATCTGGAGGAGGCCAGCTCTTACCTGAATAGCCTAACGGTGGCAGTAAAAACTGAACAAACAGACGATATAAAATATTGAAAGCTTTCGATGCGAAGCCCAGGCGTCTGACACATTTTGATGTGTTTTTCTCTTAGAACAGTAACGTGTTTTATAAGAATTTGTGGTAATACGGCACTTCAGGGAGACAAATAATCTAGTACCCTTTTTACTTAATGTGTTAATTAACCAGAAACTAAGAGTTGGTTACATACTGATCCCATGTTCGTTCATCATTAATCAGTCATATCAGTTCATGTATTTCATGCTGTTACTATATTTGCTATGATTCGCACTTGAGTAGTAACTGAATTACTAAATTGCTTGTGCCACCCAAGTGAAGTATTACTGATTTTTTTTGTAATATCAAAAAATGTATTTTATATACACTCACAGGCATGCACGCACACACACAAACACATGTATATAATTTGATTCCTCCATTCTCCTTAACCAATACTCTTTGCCAGATCTGGACATAAAGCCAGATCTGTCACTCGATGGATATGGTTCCACAAAGGTCCAGACCATGAGCGACATAATCCTGGCACTCATTTCAGACCCCGTGTGTGAGTAAATAAATGTTAAACATAATCCTTCCCTGAATAGCAAATAACTTTCCTGTTTTTTTTTTTCTTTCTGCTGTGCGTTATGTATTTTTGATTATTTTTCTTTCAGGTTACAAGTTCTCCCACCCGGAAAGAGTAAATGAAAAATTTGAAACAGGCACCTGGTAAGAGACCCCATCCGTCCATTTGTCACTCGGCTGGAAAGTAATACAGCACACATTAATGTTAAAGTGAGTTAAGGCCCTTTGTGTTTGTTGACCTGTTTTCATGTTTCTCCTCCTTCCGCACAGCAGCAAGATGGAGCGGGTGGATGACAACACGGTGATCCGCGCTCGCGGGCTCCCCTGGCAGTCGTCCGACCAGGACATCGCCCGTTTCTTCAGGGGCCTGAGCATTGCCAAGTCAGTCCCGTCACCGGGTGTCCTTCCACGCCTTTGCCTGCGTGTACAAATACAGAAGATGCTGTAGGCCTTAAAGCTGCCGCTTTTCTAACCCAGAGGTTGTGGGTTCGAGTCCCAGGAATTTCCTTGCTATCGTATCGTTGACGTAAACAGTCTTAAAAGCTCCGGAAAAACACGTACCAGCATAAAGGATGAAAACATGAATTACCTTATTTTTTATACATAAAATTGCCTGCTAAACACTCTGTCTGCTAAGCATTCTTAAGCAAAGCGAGCTGGATTCTGTGCTGCATGCTTTCCGGCTGACGCTGTGGGCTGATGGCGGCTCCCCTTTGCCCTTTGCTCTTGTAGAGGAGGGGTGGCGCTCTGCCTGAACGCCCAGGGTCGCAGGAACGGGGAGGCACTGGTTCGCTTCGTCAGCGAGGAGCACCGAGATCTGGCACTCCGGAGGCACAAGCACCACATGGGCAACCGCTACATTGAGGTCTGTGTGCCCCCCCCCCCCCCCCCCCCCCCCCGTAACAATGCTGTTCTGTCTCGTATCTTTGACATCCGAGTCATTTCTTAAATGGATGTTTTCTTCTACAGGTGTACAAGGCAACTGGTGAAGATTTCCTCAAAATAGCTGGTGGTAAGAATATCTTTTCATTCTTTTTTATTTATCTTTCCCCCCCCCACTTTAAACATGATTTCCAAACTTTACAGCTTCATGCCCTTTACACACGACCTTCAATGGTTTTAGCAGGAAAACGAGACAGGTTTTTAATTATTTTTTTTTCGGCCACCTTGAAAGATAAGGGGAAACTCTTCTGTTCTCTTCCTCAGGTACCTCCAATGAGGTGGCCCAGTTCCTGTCCAGGGAGAACCAGGTGATTGTGCGCATGCGGGGGCTCCCCTTCACCGCCACCGCTGAGGATGTGCTGCTCTTCTTCGCTCCCGCTTGCCCTGTCACCGGCGGGAAGGAAGGCATCCTCTTCGTCAAGTACCCGGATGGGAGGCCCACGGGGGATGCCTTCGTGCTGTTCTCCTGCGAGGAGCATGCTCAGAACGCCCTCAAGAAGCACAAGGAGATTCTAGGGAAGCGATACATTGAGCTGTTCAAGAGCACGGTGGCCGAGGTTCAGCAGGTGAGGGTGCAGCGTGGGACACAGAACACGGAGGGGGGGTGGGGGGTTTGCTTTTAGGGGAGATTCCTGTGCATATTTGCTTTTATTGAAGCTCTCCAGGGGCCTCTTTCACGAAGCAGGATTGTCCACTATACACGCCAGGCTCACCAAGCGAAGCTGTCCATCTGATAACCCCATTGGTTGGTTACAATAGTTGGCGTCTTGTTAAACCAAACTTGCTTTGGAACGAGTTTTTAGAATCTCACTCAAAACTACAAACCTGTAAGACCCAGAGTGAGCCGAATGTCACAAAACTGCTTGATGGATATTTGACGCATTTCTGTATTTGCTCTGTTCTTTGTTTATTGATATTAGCTATATCTGTGGAATACTGCAAACTGGTGCAGCAAAAATACCGGAGGAAATGAATCGTTTAGATTTTGTAACAATCGAGCTCTTCTTTCCTCACATCATGCCAGATACTAACGTAAATATCAGTTTTTTAACCAAAATCCAATGTTTTCACTCGTTAAGTGCTTTGAAAGCAAATGTCACGTGGGTGGCTTGGCTACTGGTGATTCGAGGGTTAACCCTGACGCTTTCTATCCTTGAGCTCCGTATGGGAACTTATTTATTTATTTTTTTTTTTACAACCTCTTGTGAGGATAGCAAACAGTTCGGTGTCCTGTTGGCGAGAGTCCATGTCCCACGGGCCACGTTGCTCTGACAAATGATGTATTTCTGGGGCACATTGTATCCTGGATGGCCAGCTAGTCGCAGCAGATCGTCCAGCCTTTGGCTGAGGGCGTATATACAAGAGGCATCTCAGCGACCGAAGCTGATTGGTGACACCAGGAGAGCTAGGAAGCAGCTATGAGCTGGAGGTGTTTATCCTGCCCTGTGCCTTTGCAGGTGCTGAACAGGTACACGTCTGCGCCCCTGATCCCCATAGCACCGGCCCCCATCATCCCCGTGGTGCCCCAGCCACCCTTCGCTCCCCCCCCCGGGGTACGGGACTGCGTCCGGCTCAGAGGCCTTCCCTACACGGCCACAATCGAGGACATTCTGGAGTTTCTGGGGGAGTTCATTGCCGACATTCGCCCCCACGGGGTCCACATGGTGCTTAACCAGCAGGTACAGACCTTCCCCAATTCCCATCCCGTCGATCCGTCCCGGACCCACCTTCATACACTGCACAGCGGTTTCCAAAGGGGTCTGTCGTCACCAGCACCTTCCCCAGAACCAAAACTATGAAAGGGGAACCCCCCTCTAGTACCAAAAATATTTAAACAGACCCCCCCCCCAATCCTCAGGTCTTGGTAATTTATAATCAGGGATTTATGTAACTGGTACATTTAAGTATGCATTCTCCATATAAAGTGAAACGCACTGCAGTTTTTCATAATAATGCAAATTGAATGAGGAAGCTCTTTTGCAATATTAAGGTTAAAATGCACTGTAATCTCTTTCCATAACCGCACAAATGCATATAAAGTAAGCACGCTTTGGCACTGCAACCACAGGAAAGTGCAGCTCGTGACACTTTATATGTCGATCCCTGTCTGTTAAACCACTCATCATAGGTAGGCACACTCTATCTCTGGTCTGTTCTAGCTCAAGAAAGCTGCTCTACAACACAGGAGTCAAACTCAAGGCTCATGTGAACTTCTGAAAAAATATCAATAATGGATCTAACCAGGCTTGCAATTTTTAGAATGTGGCCATATTGATTTGAAACATCCTGCATGCGTAATGGCGCAAAATCTGCTATTCTCAGTTATCCGCCCTGAAGCTGAAACTGTGGTGAAAGAATTTAATACACCAGACTCGCCATGCTGGGAAGAATACCGCAGCTTGCATGGGCAACTCAGAACAGACTAAATACATGAGTTGCTTGCTGGAGCCCGTTTTTAGTCATAATCGGGAGACCAGTGACGCAGCTGAGAAACGTAGCTAGATAAATACTAATGAAATGGCAAACATCATCGAAACCAAAGCCTGGTGGTGAGTTTGCGAAGACAGGCAGGCTCACAGCTGCAGAAGTCATGTGCCCCGACAAGCATCAGCTTTTCAAGAAACGGGATTTCGGATCCCACCTAGCTGGCATCACTAGATGAATCAACGGCGATTAATCGCATAAATTGCCTAGAATGGCAGATATGTTGGTAAACCTGAGATCAGTTGAAAAGTTGTGCTTACCTGAAGCATCATGCTTTGTTACCAGATATCCTTCATTTTGCATTATATCGTTAATCATGTTTTGATTGGCACTATCAATCTTCCAAAGTTGTTTGTGAGGTGACACCCCCCCCCCCCCCAAATCAAAAAATATTCAAGGGGTATCCATCCCCCCCAGAGTTAAAATATGACGTACGTGTTTTACTAGGGCACTACATATGTATAGGTTACCATAGCATTGAATTAGGTCCATTAGGCCCGTTTTACTGAATTGAACACCTTTGCTCTAGACTGAGAAACTTGATGTACAAATAAGGTCAAACAATGATACCATATTTTACTTGGAGGTTCTATGCTTATTTTTGGGCTGTATATTTAACAGCTTCATCCCATAAAGACGCTGTTGAAGATGACCTCGTAAGGCGACGTTGATTCTGTAAGGGCATCAGCCAAGTGAAGCCAAACGAAGGGTCGGACGGGAAGGTCGAGTGGAGAGATGAAGGCCTGTCTCTGGGTTTCAGGGGCGTCCGTCTGGGGATTCCTTCATCCAGATGAAGTCGGCGGAGAGGGCCTTCCTGACGGCCCAGAGGTGCCACAAGAAGACGATGAAAGACCGATACGTGGAGGTGTTTCAGTGCTCGGCCGAGGAGATGAACATTGTGTTAATGGGGGGCACCTTGAACAGGAATGGCTTGTCCCCACCGCCATGTAAGTTACGACGTAAGTTCTGCTGGGGTCTTGGCGCTTCTCTAAGCTACGTGCTGGTAGGTGCTGGAGCTCCTTTGAAATTCTTTGTTTCTCTGGGTTCTTTTTTTTTTTGATTCAGAATATAACCTTGGTGGGAAAAGTCTCAACGGATTGGTAGGCCTCTGGGATGCGTGTTGTTGTTTTTTTCTCGGTGGTTGCTGTAAATCTGGGTTACTCTGCTTTCAAAAACCTACAGATTCCCTTGGCACTGCAGTTGGCAAGTTTTCAAAAATGGTTAAAAATCCTATTAAATGTAATAATGACTGGAAAGTCATCATTACATAAAATGTGTTGTGCATAAGAACGTGGCAGGGCATTTGACAGTCCAGCCAAAGATTGACTTTCGGCTGGTTTATTTAGCAAAATTTATTTTAACGGCACTTAAAAATAATCAGATTGCTCACCTTCTCAATCACAACTGTGGGGAAACTCAGTTGTGGAATATTAATGACTTTCAAAAAATCGTTAAAATCACAACTGGCAAAATGCACGAACAGGTGCAGGCTGCTTTTCGGCCTTTTTCGGAAAGGTGAGTGTGAATCTGATGGGTGTAATAGCTGAATCATGGTGTCACTGGTCTTGTGCCTGCAGGGTATGGAGGCGGGGTCACTGGCGAGTCGTGGTGAGGGCGGGGTCTGACTTGGGTTCTTAAGATGGGCCCGGGGGAGGGGAGGGGTGGCAAAGAGGACGGGTGGGAATTAGGGCATGTGGAAAGGTGGCGTGTTTCTGCGCTTTGAGTGGGAAGATGCACCTCGGGGTGATCACCAAGAACAGGTCCTGCAGGAATCTCACACTTTTTTTTATTTATTTTTCTAAACCCCTCCCCTAAAATGGCCGTTCATTGTGTGTCCCTTGACCCCCGCATGGGTGTTTCTCAGCCTGCCACCGCTGCGGTGTGCTTGCCGATGCGACTTGTGGCTTTTAATCCAAATTAAAATTGGATAATAGATGCATTAAAAAACCAGCCCAGAATTCTGCCCAAAATCAGGACCTCATCAAAACATTTTTAAATGACTGTATATGGATTTTCAGATTCCTCAGGCTTGCAGATTCCTGCCATATCTGTTTGGGGCAAACCGTCTAAACGCAAAAAAAATAAATAAAAATAACGGCAAGGCAGTGCTGTATTTGTCTTGGCAAATGTTCTTTAACCTTCGATACCCCTCAACTCCTTCTCTCCTCAGGCCTCTCCCCCCCCTCCTACACCTTCCCCCCCCCCCACGGCCATCCTGCCCCCAGAAGCTGCCACTCTGTACCAGCCCCAGGTCCTGCTCACCCCTCGGCCAGTACAGCCCTCCGCCGCCACTTTCTACCCTGCCTCCACCCAGCTCTTCATGAACTACACCGCCTACTACCCCAGGTGGGCCTGCTTCTCATTGCCTTACCGACGACGCCCCTGCCCCTTTTCGTCACGGTGACCTTCCTTCCCTCGCCGCGCCATCGACACTCTCGTGCAAAGCAAATCCTGCCTTTCACGCGACTTCCTGTTTTACCTTGCTTCATTCACCCTGCTAAAAGGTACAACAGCGGTGCCTTTTGGGATTTAAGTTTGAACCTTCTTGCGCCTTACCTCCGCCCCATTGCCCACTGCGCTGCCCACTGCCCTCTGTTCCCCTCAGAGGTGCCGGGGGTGCGTGGGGCTTCACGTAGACATATCCGCCCAGCGTTGACCTTTCCTGGCCTCCCGTGTTTCCAGCAGTGTGTTAGTGACGGAAGGATACCGAAACTGGCTGGAATCTTCCATTCACAGCATTTAGGGCTGACAGTAAAACAGTTTAAAAGTCAAAAACCCAATTCCAAATCGGAATCGTCGCTGAGCCTTTTTTTACCCCCCAAGGCGACTTTAAGACTTTTTTGTTTTCATTCCTATCATGTCTCATCAGTATTAATCATTCACGGATTGATATAACAGCCCAGTGAGTGTGGAGTAGAGCGTTTCCTGATACAGATCTGCCCCCGGTAAGGCAGCTGTGAGTGGACGAGCAGGAGGGGAAGGCGGGCTCAGATGGACAGTCCACCAATCGCCATGAATCAGCGGCTCGCGTACGAGGTGATCCCGCTGTAAGGTTTAAGGCAGGACGTACAGGAAGGGTAGTTAATGACTGAGCTGCCCTGCCGTTTATACAGTGACTGACTGTAAACGACAAATGTCAGTCCCCAAAAATGGGAACACGTTGAAGGTCAGTCAGCTGGTTAGACGGGAGTGTTAGCTCCTCACGCTGCTCACCACACGAGCCCAGTCTTTACTTCGGGAATATCCGGGTTGAAATGCCGCGGCTCTTCCCGTCCCATCCTAAGCACAGCCCTCTGCATGTGTGCAGCAGTTCTGCAAGACGGACACTGGCACGCCACACTGGCACGCCACACTGGCACGCCACACTGGCCCCACAGATGTCCTTCAGGGAATAAAAATAAGTCATGCAAATAGAGAGATCATACATCTGTGGGCCGTTTCATTTAGGAATAACCTACGCAGCTTCGTGCCTGTAGTGCCCCCTTAAAGGCGATGGCGACAAAAACCCTCTTTTAAATGTTAAAAATTTTAAATGTAAAACTTTTACATGTATTTATGTGCACCCATGTGTATCTGTACAGGCATCACATCCTCCTCCTTTGTGGGTATAGTGTATCTTACTCCCCCCTCCCCCCCCCCAATCTTTTTTTTCTCTAACCCACCTGCAGCCCCCCAGGCTCTCCAACCAGCCTGAACTATTTCCCCTCCCCCAGCAGTGCCCCCACCCTGGCGGCCCAGCCCGGGGCCCTGGTGAGGATGCAGAGTCTTGCCTACAACAGCGGAGTTAAAGAGATCCTCAACATCGTCCAGGGATACCAGGTTTGTGACCCCCCACCACCGCCCGGGCAGACCAGACTGAACCTCAAACCCAGACCCTGTCCCTTTTGCTCCTTCTGCACTTATGACCTGTACTGGACCCATACTCTGCCTTCTGAAGCTTCATTTCACCAGCCAGTTGGTCACTTTAATGCCTCTTTGCTGGGAACACTGGTCCTGCTGCGGTAATTCCTTCATGCAGAACAGGTGCTTCTCCCGTTCCTACTCTTTGTTTCCTGGCACATACTGTTCAGCGGTAAATTATTTGTTCTGGTTCTGTGTACATGGTGTTTATGTGCCGATGTGGCGGTTCTGAGGAAATCTGGGATTTAGGAATTGACATGCGTCAATACAGTGATGCTGATTGTAAAACTGCAGGGCTTCCCTTCCTCCCAGGAGCCGCCTTTGTGTACGTTTTGTTTTGTGGGTTATATTGTGTAGATGGGCTACAGTCGACCTTTTTATCTGAAAAGCTCTGCTTTCGGCTACATCAGCTGCTTGTGGAAAGCCTGGTGGCAGTCTGTCTGTAAATGGGGGTGTTTCACAATAATATACTAACTGTCAGAATAAGCTGAGCCCAGCAGGATCACGGTGCCTCTTGTCAGCAACGTCACCTGGGCTGCTTGGCAGCTGCCGTTAGGAAACCCTCAGCCCCCCTCCCTCAGCCCCCCTCCCCCAGCCCCTCCTCCTGCGTTTTTTTCCCCTCTCTTTTTGTGTGATTTTCATCTCCTGGCCCTCCCCCACCTCCTCCTCCTCGCCGCCGTGTAGTCAGGCGGGGCCCAGCGTGCGCGGACATGCTCCCCTCTGCCTTTCTGGGGGTGATGTCGTAACGCTCGGTACCGCAAACGCCCTCAGTGCTGCTCCAGCATTGGTGCTGGCACCAATAGTCAGTTAAGACTGGACGAGTAAGTGGACCAGGCGATCGGGAGACAAGGACTACGGGGAGGAGATGGAGGCTGGCCAGGAGATTTAATTACTGTAGCTGTGTTGAGGGCAGCATGGCACTGCGGACTTTACCCCGAGAGCTGCGGGTTCGAATCCTCGCACAGATTTTCCATTATCTCCATGTGTTTGCGTTGGTTTCATCGGGACACTCCTGTTTCCTTCCTTCAAAAAATATAGTTAGAGAAACATCCTATTGTCTCTATGGTGTGTGTGTGTGTGTGTGTGTGTGTGTGTGTGTGTGTGTGTGTGTGCATGCGTGTTGCCATGGGCTGCCAGCCCACCTCATGCACCGTTTTTACCTGGGTTGCATTCCCTCCTAGCAAGGAATCAGTCCAATCCTTTAATTTCTTATCTCTGTTTCCTCTGTTTTCCTACTAGTGCAGTTTTTTTTTTTTTTGTTTTTACCTCTGAGCTGTAGAGTTGCTGTGATTTATTTAGTCCCAATATCTCTGTTCAAACTTACACTGTAGTATCCGTCCGAAGATGGATTCGTGCAGTCACATGACCAGGCGAGGACACTGCTCACGCACCCCAAACAGTGGGTCTGTATTTAGAAGGGGAGGAGAGGAAGGTAAGGCTTTGCTACGGCCAGGCCTCAGACTGAAAGGGCGCCCCCCCCCCCCCCCCCCCCCCCCACGGTGTGGGTCCCTCCGCTGCTACTCAGGTTGTTTTTGGTGTCGGCAGCCTTGCACAAAGTAGCGTCAGTGGTCCGTCGCTCGTCCTGTTCAGGTTTGCCGTGCCCCCTGATTGGCCTTCACATTTTTATTCGGAAAACGGAAAGAGATCTGAAGGCCGTGTTGCCGCAGTCATTCGGTTTCTGTGCCGAAACTCCAGATCTGCCGTGAAACGGAAGGAGGCTCTTTTTGGGTAAAAGGCACAAGGGAAGCTTTGGCTGCCATGAACAGGCGTGACGTCGGTCACTGGGTGGCGCTGTAGCTGGGTGTGGGCGTGGCGGCCGTGGACCACACGCAGGTGACGGGTAGAGGTGAAGCGCGAGGCTCGTTCTATGGTGCTGGGAGAAAACTAGTGTGACCTTCCATCTTATTCCCAATGCTAATCTCTGCTCACCAACCTCTCTCTCTCCTGCAGACTCCCCCAGAGGCTGTGACTCTGGTGAATAACTTGTACGCACAGCCTGGCAGCAGTGAAGGCCTGGTGACTCTCCCGGCGCTCCTGTCAACCAAGCAGCCTTTGCAAAACCGAACCCACGGCCATCTGGGGGGTCCCTTCCTGGACCTACAGCTGCTTTAATCAAGCCGCTGACAAACGTCGCCCTTTAGGGGGCGACAACATTCACTTGCAAAGCTGAGAACAGCCCCTTTTCTCGACATACACACTGGAATATCTAAAACGGACTTACTACTTCCGACTTAGAAAATAGAATTATGTTGTTTTTTTATCCTGTTGAAAATAATGCCTTCCTTATGTATGCAAAACGTATCAATTTATTTATATATATAGTAGAAATTTATGTATTTTTTACCAGTATAAATGTGGCTTTTGCCCAATAGTAGCTTTTGTTTTAAATTGCACACCTTTTTTCAAGCATTAGTGAGAATGTTAATAAGCATTGTGCAGTGCGTGAGATTGTCTGCGTGCCTTATGTGTGCATGAACCTGCGTCTGAATGTCGGACTTATTTTTACGATTCTTCTACTTGATTCTTGCATCATGTCTGTCCCTGTGTCTTTCATCGGCAGAGGGTGTGGTGGTGCTCTGTGAAGGCAAAACCCTCTGTGGGGTGAGGGTGGGAGGCCTTAGTACAGGGCTTATGTGACGCTGAGGATGCGGGATCTTAGCCCCCATCCCGCTGAGGTTCTCATGATCGTGCTGATCGAGGCCATTATACTTGACCCGTGCCTTTTAGTTTCCAATCATTGCCTTCTTACACACACACTGCGTAAATGGCTCAGGAACATAAACCCAGCTGTGTTTTTATGCTTGTAGGTTGACTGTATTCACACTTAAATTTACTTGTGTGTGTGTGTATATATTCTGTTGTCATAATTATACACACTTTTTTTTTTTTTTAAATTTATTTTTACATTTTTGTGACATGGTTCCTGCCAATGCATCAGTCCCTTGTTGTGCCTGACAGCATCACCTGCCGGGTGTGAACGACACAAACTGACGCAGCTTGGTGTGTGCGTGCAGGGGGAGGACGGAGGGGGGACTCTGGGGCATGATCACGCATGCATGTTGCTAGTGGCGATGGGGTGCCAACCACTCAACACTCTGGCAGTGTGAATTCCGACAGCAGCGGCCGCACCGCACCAAGACCACGAGATGTTTACACGGTCTGCTGTGACGCAAAGCACTGCAGGTTTGGAAAAGACAGTGTGGAATATACTCACTGTCTGGATGCCGGTCCTTTTTACATGCCTGCACTTTTTCGCCAAAATAAAAGCACTGTATGTGAAACAAAGAACAAAGAGGAGGTTGTGAATCACAGCATCTATATGAAGTGCAAGCTACTGATTTTTATTTTTTAGTTATTTTTTTTTTTCTTTTTGCCTTTGACTTCCATGTGGAGGCTGTGAATTTATCAAAGAGCTGTACAACTCTGGTTTTGTTGCTACACTGTGGAAAGAAGAACGAGATCGAATTAACGCTATGTTCAATATTCAGGTTCAGAGTAGGATTTTTATATATGCATATATACGCCCTTTAAACAGTGTGAAGTACATATTATGATGTGCATGTTTAATTTTTCTTTTAATTGTACTTCTTTGCAAGAAAATAGGAATGTATTGTGTATAATCACTTGGCATAATGTATGTAAATATTGTGGTCAGTTCATTGATCACTGCGTACTACTGAAATAGAGCAAGATTTACTGTGTAGAAATTGTGTTCTCCATTAAGCGATGTATTCTGTCATTAAGTTTGTTGTTTAGCTGTAACTTCTCTAAGTCGGGGTGCAAAAGACAAAAGTATGTAAAATGTTCTCGCCCACTCCTCTTAGATCTGACTGTATGTATTGGATCGAATGCTTAAATTAACCCTTTGAATGCAGAATGTGTGATTCCACAATACAATAAAGACCCGTGCAGACCATGTGTAATGTTGAGAGGTGTCATAGTTCTTTATTTATTTTTTTTAAGAGAAGTTCTACAATTTGTTAGGCTGTGTGCAAGTAGTCTGTATGTTTTCCCTGTATCTTCAGGTTTTCTCTGCATAATTCCGTTTCCTACTGCACTCCAAACGCATGCATTTAGGCTAACACGGTCGCCCCTTCTGTATCGTGACATTCCCCATTACGGTTTCGATATATCGCGATGTTGGCGTTAGAAACGGAATGAGACTTTTTGGAGAGTTTTGTAACAGCCACATATCAGGCACAAAAAGTGCCTTCGCTCTTAAGTGCGTGAAATACAATTATGAACGGCGCTGTGCTTATGAAAGCTTTAAACGTGATATCTCGCAGTGGTCTTTATATCTTGCCTTTCTGGAATCTTCTTGCTTCGCTCGCCAAGGGGACAAAAAGTTTTGTGTGGTCTTAACAGATCGCGGGAGAGCCCCCGCGATGCGTGAGTGTCGACTGTACTTGTCTAGAAATTGCCCATAGTCTGACTGTACTCTGCGATTGACTCCCATCCCATCCAGGGTGGACCTTGGCCTCCTGTTCTTTGCTGCCTGGGATAGACTCAAGGCACCACTGAGTTTGGCCAGGAGAAGCGGGTGGAGGATCGTTGAAACACTAGGGCTCTTTCACCTGCAGGGTTTTGTGTTTCACTTGTGCCCCTGGATGTGGGTGTATGTGTGGCTTTTATATGCTGGTCTGCTTCCACAATCAATAAACCCACACTTAAGGAAGAGTGATGTCATACAAATTGTCCTTAGTGCGATAAAGTATATGCCCTGTAATGGACTGGCATCACACCAGGTGTCTTCTGTTTTGTTTCTGGGATAGGTTCAGGCTTACTGTAAGTCCCCTGCTGGGACTTAAAAAGTTAGCTGATTGGGTGTGTGATGAAATGACTCTCCTTTTCCTGGGGGTGATTCTGATATAAATAAAAAGAAAAAAAAGTTGCCACTATAAAAGCCTGCCGTTCGGGTTTCTGACATGATTGTAAATGGTTTGAAAAGATGGTCATTCAATTCAATTTATTTTTATATAGCGCCTTTCACAGAGTGACCCCAAGGCTCTTTACACGGGTGTGTGGTAATACATCACCACATCACTTTTACAGAATGATACATGAAACAGAGAAAAGAGGAGACAAAGGATGAAAGAAAGTCAAATGACAACAGAGAGGAATCAACCCCCCCCCCCCTGAGCATGCTAACATAAATACAGATCAGCTAAACTGAAGTCGTAGGTCTTCAGTCAAGATTTATAGACTGAGACTGATTTGGCAAGCAGCACATGAACTGGCAGACCATTACAGTGTAGGGACCCTGCAGCAGAAGGCTTCATTGCCAACTGTCAATTTATTTACGTGTGGGATGACAAGGAAGCCTGCGTTCTGTGATCTGAGTGTAAATGCGGCCTGTAAACATGAGTCAGTCCTGTAAGGCGGCAAGGTGCTAGACCTTCGAGTCATTAACAACCTGTAAAGGGATGAATCGTAATCCATTGCCGCTTATCCAGTTCGAGGGACGGGACATGCCAGTCTATTACAGGGCACATAATTACCCAGCATTTGAAAATTAGAAGACTGAATACTTTCAGACTATTAGCCAATGCCTGCATGTTTCTCCACATACATATAGCTGGGGTGGGACGCAGGCCAATCCCAGGCAGTACAAGGCTACAGCATGTCCTAAAATGAATATATTTGCAAGCGTGTATAAATAATATGAAGCAGAAGCAGTGAGTCATCGTGAAAAAAAATGAGGTGACATTTTGTTGGAAGTGTGTGTACAAACTTGCATGTTGAAATAAGGAAAGGGCAGGTTCAAGATCCTGTTCACAGAACAGCTAGCTGAGTGTTTGCTGTAAGAAGCCCTTCTGGTTGGAGACTACAGTTTCCTGGTAAATATGACAGAAAGAGAGTAAGGAGAGAAGAGCAGTGACACAAAGACAAGATTACACACAGCCAAGCAGTACTGGATCCACACCTCGGAGGCTTGGCTGCACACAAGTCAGCAGTGGCCCTCCGTTCACCTTTCCTTTCATACACTCTCCTACCTCCTTTTATGTCAACTGCTAAGGTTGCAGGCGCAAACTATACCCAGCACTGGCTGAGTGCTCAGTACGTGAACTCTGGGAAGTTAAATTGCGAGATCGATTCTGTAACCTTTGCTGGAATAGAACAGAATGCCATTATTGTTATTGGACAGGTAGCCAGTTCAACGAAATTTAGTCTTGGCATATGCCATTTTGCTGTCCTGAGATAAACTCACAGAGACACACAGCCGAGGGTGAAGCTTCGGGTAACGCAAGGTTACGAAAGTTCACTACATCCATTTCTTCTCTGCATTACAAAGCATTAAAACAATTCGTTCCGGTGCAACTTTAGACGCTTGACAGGATTTTAGACAACGCCTGACTTAGTCGGACAACATATTTGCCAAAAAAACCCACAATAATAAGGACTAGAAACAATACAAAATGTAACTTTAAAGCTGCTTCTGTCCAGAAGACAGCGCGCGAAGTGGACGTACGGAGGTTAGTCTGGTTATGATGGCAGAGATAATAGCGCCCTTCATATTTCCAGGTCACGTTTCTTTTTCCTTTGAGCCCGGACCCACTTTTGTTTTGTAAACGCTTGTTCCTTATGAGTCATTTAAGACAAGCTAGGAACTGTTTGCTTTAAGCAGTGAATCAATATTTGCGTAGGCTGCCAAACCGACTATGTTTTATTGGAAGGAGTGCCTAGTTTTCGAAATGCCTGAAAGGTAGTCGAAAAAAGACGGAATGGCGTTTGTTAAGTTCTCGCGGACTTTAATGCTGTTTTTTCTTTAGCTTGACTTTGCATATGAAATACAGTTACATCTTTGAAATGCAGTCAGATATTAGATTGTAATGGACCAGCATGGTTGATTTTGAGCTTGACATTGTGTTAATACTGTTGTGCGTCTGGGACTACCCCACCGATCAGACTTAGCGTTGGAGGATAAATGGAAGTGGGAATGTTGGACAAAAACAGACACCCAGCGACATCTAGCGGACAGTTTCGGATGGCTTCGTTTTAGATTCGAAGCATGTGATTCTTCTGGTCATGTGATTCTGTCATGTGATTATCAGAGGCCGGAAGCGAGGAAGTGGGTATGTCACTTGTGCGCTAGCTATCTCAAATAATTATACTCAGTTTGTCATACTGTTTAAAAACTGTTTGGACAGACACACTTTTTTGTCTGTTTTTATATATCTTGTGATTACTGATGTTCAGAGTTGGCGTTTTAAATGGCTTGCATGATCTTTCCGTTATAAAGATGCGAGCTCATTTTCCTGCAAATGCACGCAGTTGTCAGGGTATTATTTGAGTAAATGTACAAATATCTTTGAATATGTGCGTTTTTCTTACACCTGTAAGAATTACCATTGCTTTCCGTACCGTAATAATCTAAGAAGTGATTAAATGTCATAAATGCGAAGAATATTTTCGTGGTCATCACTCTTAAAAATACACACAGCCGAGTTAACCTGGTAATACCTGAGAACGGAATTTGTTTTTCATTTGTTTCATAAATCGTATCTGTCATGGCGTATATATAAATGTCTTTCATTCTCCAGTAATGGGAATGTAACGGTTTGTCATGTAAAGTCAGGGGTATATGTTCTGTCTTGTTAGAGCCTGTCTGATCAGTGCATGAATACCTGGAGCATAAATGGGTGTGAAATGAAAAATAATTATAATAGTCATACCGTCGTAAGACATCCAAGTCACCTTGGGTAAAGATAGCTACTCTTAAACATGCATGTCAGGTCTGATTTACATGCTTCTGGCTTGTGCAGCACAGAAATTCCTTGTCCTAATGATCGTAGGAAATAAGAGTACATTAATATTCAGCATATATCTTGTATTAGTGGAACCCTTTTTGGTACCATCAGGTACGGACCTCCCGACGGATGACATGCTTGACAGCTCACTTTGCGATCATCTGAGTTGGTGAGGCGCCCCTCCTTCCGGACCCCAGTGCTGCTTGTGGCCATGGTGGACTTCCTCGCAGAGAACAACTCGTGCGGGCAGGCGATCCTCCGCATCGTTTCCCGGGGAAATGCCATCATAGCGGAGCTCCTTCGTCTGTCCGAGTTCATCCCTGCCGTTTTCCATCTCAGAGACAAGAGCGACCAGCATAAGTACGGCGACATCATCTGCGACTTCAGCTATTTTAAGGTGCTTCCTGCCTGCCTTCTCCCTCAGTCAGAAACACACCTTCTAAAGAAGCGGTCATCCTCCCATTAAATGTTCCTGCCTTGTGCTTTTCTTCTTTTCTTTCCTCAAAGGGTCCAGAGTATTATGAAAACAAACTGGAGGCCAAAGCTGAGCTTCAGGACATAGATGAAGAATTTAGGGAGAACAACATTGAAATACTGTCACGTTTTTACCTGGCATTCGAAAGCGTCCACAAGTACATTGTGGATCTGATACGGTAACTGATCTTCTTAGACCCCTAAATCCCTTTTGATGTATGATTATATGTAACAGAGGTCTTTAAACTGATGTAGCAGATCATGTGACTGTTATGTCACCATATTGCCTAGCAACGCAGAAGAAGGAGCAGCAGTGTTTTTCGAGCAGATTTTTGTTAAATATGCCTGAAACGTGTTGAGTGGTTGGATGTAATAATTAGGTGGGTAATAAACCTGGTTTAATATTAATATGGTTATCATAATGAAATATTATGCCGTATCGGCTGATATCAAAATTGTTTTACGTCTGTCTGTTGGTCATAGACGTTGTAGCAGTAATCTCACCTTCGATATGATTAGGAATCGATCTTTTCTTTCCCATACACCATGTACATGACCATGTACATGCGTGTGTCGAGATGTGGTGTGAACTAGATAGTTGACGATGTCATAATACTTTGGATTGGGTAAAATCGCCCCCTACTGCAGTTGTACAGAAAGACGACTGAACAGAATGTGGATCGTTTACACCAGCCTTATTGAGCTTCTTTTATCTAAAAGACCAGATAAAGGGAGATCACCATCAACCGCGCGGGTGTCACTATAACACCGACAAAATGGTGGTGTAAATATTGGCATTATGGGAACAGTGATGTAGGTCAGAATCGTCCATAGGACTGGAGAGTGGGTAACATTTGCAGAACTGTATATAAAAACTCAAGGATGATTATGCAAAGACTAAGGGAGGAGGTCCCTCCAGGACCAGAGTTGGAGAGACCTGCTTTAGAGAAAGCCACACTCTGGATTTAACCTTTCAGAGGAATCATTCATTACAGGTACCTGGATGATCTCAACGAAGGCGTTTACATCCAGCAAACCTTAGAGACCGTGTTACTGAACGAGGATGGGAAGCAGCTCTTGGTAAGCGCAGGAGACTCGCCTGCCCGGCCTTTTCAACCTGCTGCTCCTCCCACAAACCACATCAGAGTGATGGTTTCATGCTCTTGCCATTTCCTGCAGTGCGAAGCCTTGTATCTCTATGGAGTCATGCTGTTGGTCATCGACCAGAAGATCGAAGGCGAAGTGAGGGAGCGAATGCTGGTGTCCTATTACAGATACAGGTCAGAGCCTGTACCTGGCTTGCTCTCCATGCCTTTGATGGGCATTTATCAGATGTTCTGAGGACTTGTATGGGGCTGTAGGGTCGTGCCGAATCGCAGCTATTTATTCCTTTTTTGGCGAGGCTATTCTGGCAGTAGTACAGCCTTCCCTGGTATGGGAGACACTGGCAGTCAGACACTGGCACTGAATTCCGCTCAGAGTTGGCATGCTGACGGACACGCTCTGCGGGCTTGATTGGCAGTGCTGCCCGATCCTCAGCGGACTCCAATCTGGACGACATCTGCAAGCTTCTGCGCAGCACGGGCTACTCGAGCCAGCCCGGAGCCAAGCGGCCGGCCAACTACCCCGAGAGCTACTTCCAGAGGGTCCCCATCAACGCTACGTTTGTCAGCATGGTCATTGGCCGCTTGCGCTCCGATGACATCTATAACCAGGTGATGCATATGTTTCTGACATTTCCAAACCATGCTGTAATTGACAGCGATCTTGACATACACTGCTGGGCAAAATAAATGGCCCAAAGCTTACTGTTGTATAATTTGGGTTTGGCCCATTTTTTTGACCAGGAGTGTAGGTCTTTTGCCGGTGCCACACCTGATTGGTTATCGCTTATGGCCCGCCTCTGTCCCGCCCCCAGGTGTCTGCCTACCCACTGCCGGAGCACCGCAGCACTGCCCTGGCCAATCAGGCGGCCATGCTATACGTCTGCCTCTACTTCTCTCCCCCTATCTTGCACACGCAGCAGGCCAAGATGCGAGAGATCGTGGACAAGTACTTCCCTGACAACTGGGTGAGTGTCTGCAGGGTCCGTGTGCTGTGTGTAGAACAGGGGTGTGAGCATATGCAGCAGACAGTGCAGATGCATACCAAGGGTACTTGCAGCCAGGTGAGGGCGCTGTCGCTATAGGCTTGTTTAAACAGTGTGTGGTGTAAATGAGTAAAGTTTGGGGCCCTCTGCAAGTGGGGGGTGCTCTGCTGACAGCCGGTGCCCCTCTTCAGGTCATCAGCATCTACATGGGCATTACTGTGAACTTGGTGGAGGCCTGGGAACCATACAAAGCAGCCAAGACAGCCTTGAACTACACGCTCGACACAGCTAACGTACGGGAGCAGGTATGTGCCGGCGCCAGGGGGGGGCTGTGAACACATGTTGGCCTGGGTTGGGGGTTAGGCGTCGGGGTGCAGGGCTCAGAGAGTGCACAGTGCACCACCTGCCTTCTCCAGCATTCTGGGATGCGTTTGATCATCATCCAGAAATGTGTTTTCCATTCTGAAAGCTGTGCCTCTGGCTTTCTCGCTCTCCGGGGGTGCAGCACTGCAGTTTGAACGGATCGTTAAATTCAAGGCTTCGGGGCGGTGGGTCACAGACTGACAGAGCGTTCCTGTGCCCCCCCCCCCCCCCGTCCCCGTTGCTGACGCAGGCCAGCCGCTATGCTACTAGCCTGGACAGCCTGCGGCCGCAGGTGCAGCAGCTGTTAAAGGAGGGCTTCCTGCGGGAGGAGATCGTCCTGGACAACATCCCCAAGCTGCTGAACTGCCTGCGCGACTGCAACGTGGCCATCCGCTGGCTGATGCTGCACACGGCTGAGTCAGGTGCCCCCCCCCCCCCCCCCCCCGTCTGACCCCAAACCACGGCCAGCCATCTCCCCTCAGATACCGTTAATCATTTTAACAGCCACCCCCCAGCCTTCTTGGAACCAGCCTTCGTTTTTCATCCATCGCCAGAAGCTGACATGAGTTCCCGATACCTTTTGCCCTGTTCCCATGGAGATGAGCCCTCTGTTTTCCAGACTCTTCCACCACAGCTCCATATAGCTTTGCTTCACTCCTATTTCTGGCTGGAGTTCTGGTTCAGGGCAAAATCCCAAGCATATTTGGTTGTCATCGGTCAGGACACTGTCCGTATGAAACATTATATGCAGCAGAATGTTGCCTCAAGGGTGTTTTCTGACTTCCTGCCCAACGTATTTGTGTTCTGTCGCCCAGCTTATGACCCAAACAACAAGAGACTGCGGCAAATCAAAGACCAGGTGATCAACGACTCCAAGTACAACTCCAAGATCCTCTTCCAGTTGCTGCTGGACACGGCCCAGTTTGAGTTTATCCTGAAGGAGGTCAGTGTGTCCTCTCGCGGTCCCGCTGCCGCGGGGAGGCCTCTGCTATGTGATTTCTGTGACGCTCCTAAACACAGCGTGTCCTGCTTCCTCTAGATGTTCAAACAGATGCTCGCTGAGAAGCAGGTCAAATGGGAGAGCTACAAGAAGGAGGGTTCGGAGAGAATGGCTGAGCTGGCCGAGGTTTTCTCAGGAGTTAAGCCCCTCACTCGGGTGGAGAAGAATGGTGAGGACTCAATAATGAGACGTGTTCAGGCCTTGGTCATTAGCCGCATGGTCAGGCAGGAGACCTACCCTAAAATTTGCTTTTTCCAGGCCATACTTAGGTCTAAAGCCCAGGGGAGACATTCTGCTAAGCGCTTATGGGTTATGTTGTGGAAAACACATCTCTGTGTCAATAGATCGAGCTGCTAGCACAAGTGAGGAATCACTGAAATGCAGCCTTTGTATTCAAAGCAACAAAGAGTGTAACCTCACCTCCTGGACGCAGCTGCTGGGAATTGTTTGGTAGACTTACTTCTGTGCATGCAGAGAACCTCCAGGCCTGGTTCCGGGAGATCTCCAAGCAGATCGAGTCCCTGAACTATGAGGACTCCACAGCTGCGGGGAGGAAGACCGTCCAACTAATCCAGGCCCTGGTGGAGGTAGCCATCTTGCTGTTCATGTTATACAATGAAATGACCCTTTATTTGGGATTTTAAAAAGCGCAAAGCCGTAGAGCATTTTTGGTGGGTTAAAGGCCTTGCTCAAGGGCCAACACCCTTGTTAGTTTTGTGTTTAAAATATTTTATTTGCGAAAAGTATATATTAGTGCAGCATTTCCCAGTCTGGTCCTCAAGGAGCTGGGATAGGGCAAAAACGTGGGCGATCTGTGGACCCAGGACCGGGTTGGGAAACACTACATGTGTGTTCAATATAGGGAAAGGCTCCTTTCTCATGTTTGAATTTCTTTCCAGGTACAAGAATTCCACCAGCTGGAGTCCAACCTGCAGGTATGCCAGTTCTTGGCAGACACCCGCAAGTTCCTGCACCAGATGATCCGCACCATCAACATCAAGGAGGAGGTCCTGATCACCATGCAGATCATGGGTGACCTCTCCTACGCCTGGCAGCTGATCGACAGGTACAGGCGTGCGGGACCACGGGAGGGTTCCTGCGGCGTGAAGCCGCCACTGACGCCTCTGGTGGAGGCCGTGAATCCATCGCTCTTTTTTTTCACCCCTTTTGTCTTCAGCTTCACGTCCATCATGCAGGAGAGCATCAGAGCGAATCCCTCGATGGTGACGAAACTCCGAGCGACATTCCTGAAGGTAACCTGCAGCTTTGTGTAGTGTTTGTGTTCCGTTCTGTACCAGTATATAGTAGAGCTGCATGTTATCACATCACGATCACATGTGCAGTAATCACCACGGCTTTAGATGATGGGGGAAACACTTGTCTGGGCTGCAGCTAATTTGCTACCATGCAGACATTTACTTACACCCTCAATTTGGTAAACAGATTAGTGGTGTGCCTAAAATATTAACGAGAAGCGTATTAATTAATGCGTCGGACCGCCACACCACCAGCGTACAGTATTTTTAACCTTGTTTATCCATAACATCTCCTCTTTTGTTGCAGCTTTCGTCATCGCCAGTTCAGTGCTCATCGCTTCCAGAACCATGTAGCGTGCTCCACTAACCAAATTTAATAAACATAAGGATTCGCAGAATTTTTGGCCGTCACAATACGCCTCTCATTGATATTTTAGACGCACTACTAATCTGCTTAGCAGAGTGTGGGGGTAAGGAAGTGACCAAAGAGCCAGCATCCGCACAAATGTTTCTAAAGCCGTGGGGATTAGGCGCACAGCCCTGGTATATAGTCTCTGTGTGCTGTTACATGCTGTCTGCTGATCCCTCAGTCAGTGCAGGGTGCAGAGGCACGGCTAGCATGCGCAGGGGCTCAGCACTGACCCGCTGTCCTGTCTGCGCAGCTCGCCTCTGCCCTGGATCTGCCCTTGCTGCGCATCAACCAGGCCAACAGCCCAGACTTGCTCAGTGTCTCCCAGTTCTACTCGGGGGAGCTGGTGGCCTATGTCAGGAAGGTATGGTGTCGTGTGTCAGGGTGCCTCTTATATAGGGGGGGGGGGGGGGTTGGGTTTGAGTCCCACCCTCTTCAGACATATTATGAAGGCGCAATACTGTGTGAAAATAAAAAGTTTTTCTTCTGTATGTTAAGATGAATGGTTTGCTTGCTTGCTCATTCATGACGATACTGCCTTCTGAATCTGTGGTTTCTGCGGCCATTAACAACCCCCCCCCCCCCCACCCCTCCTTGCGGCATGCTAGGTGCTACAGATCATACCAGAGAGCATGTTCACGTCTCTGGCCAGAATCATTAAGCTGCAGATCCATGACATCATGGAGGTCCCCACACGCCTGGACAAGGACAAGCTGAAAGATTACGCCCAGCTCGGGCCTCGCTACGAGGTGGGGTGGGGGATCTGGGAGGTGCTGGGCCCGGGGTGCCCTCTGGGTGTCCTCAGTGGTGCGTCACGCCTCTTCTCCTCGTTCCGACAGGTGGCCAAACTGACCCACGCCATTTCCATCTTCACTGAAGGCATCCTCATGATGAAGACCACCCTAGTCGGCATCATCAAGGTGGGCGGAAAGTTCATTCGCATATTTCACTTTTTCCTTCGACGTATCGTCCCGACACAGATGTGCAAAGATGAATCACGCTGTTGCTAAGCAGCATGTTTTGTCCAAAGCAGCACATCTCAGGATTAACAACACTGGTCAGTGTTCTCGGGGCGGCATGGTGGTGCAGTGGTTAGCACTGTTGCCTCACACCTCTGAGACCCGGGTTCAAGTCTCCGCCTGGGTCACGTGTGTGGAGTTTGCATGTTCTCTCCATGTCGTCGTGGTGTTTCGTCCGAGTACTCCGGTTTCCCCCCACAGTCCAAAAACATGCTGAGGCTAATTGGACTTGCTGAATTGCCCGTAGGTGTTCATGTGCGCGTGAAAGGTGTATGAGTGTGCCCTGCGATGGGCTGGCCCCCCATCCTGGGTTATTCCCTGCCTCGTGCCCATTGCTTCCGGGATAGGCTCCGGACCCCCCGCGACCCAGTAGGATAAGCGGTTTGGAAAATGGATGGATGGATGGTCAGTGTTCTCGAAGTTAGAGGGACTCTTTGAACATGACCGGTTTCCATTGGGAATAGATCATATAAAACCACTTCATGCGAAGCGTTTTCAGGGTCAGATGCCTTCCCTGCCTACAGGTGGACCCCAAGCAGCTGCTGGAGGACGGCATCCGGAAGGAGCTGGTCAGGAGAGTTGCCTTTGCACTGCACAAAGGTCTTATCTTCAACCCAAAGGCAAAGGTGAGATATCAGGTTATAGACCAGGAAGTAGGCTATTGACTGATTCACTGTGTCATTATGGGAATTGAATCTCATTGGTTGCCTGTGCAGCCGCAGAGCTATATGTGAGCTATATGTGCTATATGTGCCAATGTCTCCGTTACCCTCCCAGACCAGTGAGCTGATGCCCAAACTGAAGGAGATGGCAGCCACCATGGATGGCTTCTTCCGGTCCTTTGAGTACATCCAGGACTACGTCAGCATCTACGGCCTGAAGATCTGGCAGGAGGAGGTATCCCGCATAATCAACTACAACGTGGAGCAGGAGTGCAACAGTTTCCTCAGGACCAAGGTGCGCATAGATTTTTCTTAAATGTGCCCCCATCACATCTGTTACCGTGGTTTCTGCAGCTGTCGACCTCGTCCGTTGTCTAGTTTTTTTCTTATTCATTTAAGATCTACATCCTTGCCTCCTTTCCATGCATATCATAGACACTATTGTCATTGTCTCCAGATCCAGGACTGGCAGAGTGTGTACCAGTCAACTCACATCCCTATTCCCAAGTACCCACCTGTGGATGAGTCAGCCACCTTTATTGGACGTCTGTGTAGGGAAATTCTCAGGATCACCGATCCTAAGTACGATCCCATCTATCTTTACCCCCAATCCCTTCAGGAATACATTATATTGGTTATGAGTTTTACCCCAACCTGATTAATCGACCTTGGATGGATGGATGCATCATTTATTTTACGAAATACAGAGGTTTTCCTCTGAGTTTTACGTGGAATGCTTTGCCTTCTTGTTTGTTCGAGACGGTAATGCCCTCTGATGTGTGGTTCTGCTTCCCGAATTGTGGAGTCATTTATTTTGTGAAACGGGCCATTTCAGAGTCACCTGCTACATCAACCAGATGAACACCTGGTATGACATGAGGACCCACCAGGAGGTGACAAACAACCGGCTCTTCTCTGAAATCCAGGACACCCTGGGGACCTTCGGCCTCAACGGCCTCGACCGGCTTCTCTGCTTCATGATTGTCAAGGAGCTGCAGGTGGAGCAGTTCCCTTAATTCTTAATGCTGCTGCAACATTACTCTCAAATTTCGCTTAATTTCCATAGTTCAGCAGCTTCCGAACAAATTTGTGTTGAAAATTTTTTGTGTCTTGCGTACTTTTGCACATACGGGAGATCAAGCTATCTGTGATTTTGAGAGAATATTTCAGTAAGTTTTCAGTAGGTCTGTCTGATGGTGTGAGGTTTTCTTCTGCAGAACTTCCTGACCATGTTGCAGAAGACCATCCTACGGGACAGAGCTGTAGTCGATGTCTTCAAGGGCATGCTGAGTGTCGTCAATCCAGTGAAAGGCATTGTGGGTAAGTCCCAATATGGCAGCTAACCCTGCCCCCCATACACACACACATGCAGTCTTCCTTTATGCTACATGTCATATTCATGTGTGTCTGTGTCCTCTTTCAGCAAACGCCTCAAAAGTCTACTCTAGCGCGGTGACCAAAACACAGAAGATCTGGGTGGCATATCTGGACGCAATCCTGAAGGTATGCAGTCCATTTCCACGTGTGTCTTTCGGCTGCTGCCTCGTAAGCCTGATGTGTCCCACGTCCTTTGCGTTTGTCCCAGGTTGGACAGATGCAGATCCTGAGGCAGCAGATCGCTAATGGGCTAAACTACTCCTGCAAGTTTGACTCCAAGCACTTGGCTGCCGCTCTGGAGAACCTGAACAAGTTGGTCCGAATTGCGTTTTCCCTGCGCCGCTGGGACGTACGACGGCAGGGCTGGCTGGTTGTGCTGGCCGTCATTTCCAGCTTGAGCAGAATGCTTTTTATTTTGGGCTAGGTCTCTGCTGGCCGATATCGAAGCCCATTACCAGGACCCGAGCTTGCCCTACCCGAAAGAGGACAACACTCTCCTGTACGAGATCACTGCCTACCTGGAGGCAGGAGGGATCCACAACCCACTCAACAAGGTCCTCTGGTCTGCTAGGAGTGGCAGGAGGTGCTCAGTACTCACACTATGTGAAAGTGCAACCTGTGTCAGTGATACAGGTGTTAGCTGCGTACCAAGCTAGCTAATCTTAGCTATTGCCACACACATCCACAGGCACTTAAACAGTAATTCTTAGATCGTGCACATACTATTGACCAAACATGCTGCATTCTCCTCTCTTCATCTGCAGATCTATATCACCACCAAACGGTTACCATACTTCCCCATTGTGAACTTTCTCTTTCTCATCGCCCAGCTGCCAAAATTGCAGTACAGCAAGAATCAAGGTAGGGGGCACTGTTGGACTTGGGGCAGAACCTCTCTGCTTTCTTTTTTTTTTTTTTTTTTATGCCGGCTGCTAATTCTGGCGTACGCTTGTCCCATGAGGAATGACGTGCCGCAGAGCCGCTGATCCGGTGGACTGGCCGCCTCTGCTTCTGGGCCTGCTCACTCTACTCAAGCAGTTCCACTCCCGCTACACTGAGCAGTTCCTGGCTTTAATCGGCCAGTTCATCCGCTCCATCATGGAGCAGTGTACCAGGTATGACCAAGCTGGGCCACTGTACTCAGCTGTCACATCAGCTCTGGGCAGAAACGATCTGATGCGTAAAAAAAAATAACTTTTTTAAAATGGCAGATTATTAAATATGATTTACAGGAGTGGTTTTGTTTTTTTTTGTTTTTATTGTGAGAGTTTAAAATATCCTGTTCTGTTATGCATAAAAATGTGTTCGATAATCTTGTGACCACTGTGGGTCAGAGGTCTCCTATTGATTGGCAGTTTTTTTTTTTTTTTTTTAAACCACCAGTCAGCGGATACCAGAAATGCCTTCAGATGTGGTGGGTGCACTGGTGTTCCTTGAAGATTACGTGCATTACACAAAACTTCCCCGCAAGGTAGGGATCAGTCTCCTTTCATGAAAGTCTGTCTAATTTCACTGTAAACTGCGGTCTACTGCTTCAGCAGGCCCTGTAACTGAAGCTATGTGCGCTTCACCCATCCAGGTGGTGGAGGCTCACGTGCCCAGTTTCATCTTCGACGAGTTCAGGACGGTGCTGTGATGTCAGCGGCCGATCCCAGGTGGAACGCAGAGGTGTCTCCGTTTAACTGGACCGATGTTTTCCTTCTCATACTTTTGATTAATCTGAAAGCACTAATGAAATCATTCAGCGTTAGATTTTTATAATGTAACATTTTTACATTGATAGTTTTTGTGTCTAGCTGCAGTTTGCTTGGTGTGTCTTTGTACGCATTCAGAGCCTCAAATGCCAGTCATTTTGCTAATAAAAGCCGTGTACATATGTTTGCATATTTTATATATTCTACCAGCTTGACTTACATATTCCTGGAGAAATTCAGAAAAATAATCTTTCTGTTATAATCAGCTAAATATCAGCAGGGAATAATGCATAGTAATGGACCAAATCCATAATTCATACAGCTGGCCAGCTGTTAAGCGCTAACATGGCTGTCAGTATGACGGAGTCCTGAATTACAAACACTAGGGTATCCAGGGAAGGTTCTCCGGAATTGGCTGCAGGGTTTCGACTTGCCTCTGCATCCACAGGGGATCTGTGCTTTGTCTCAATGCAGGAATCGTTATTAACAGGATCAGGAATCCTATGAAACAGAATGTTATTGTTAAAAAAAAAAAATGTTTAAAAAAAAGCCCATCATTCAGCCCGTCACACACTCGATTTTCAAAATGTGTACATTCACAGATGGGCAGATTTGCTCTTACCTGGTGAATATTAGCTGAATCCATCCGTCTTCCACTTGGCTACAGCATTGGGGTGGGGGTACCTGAGGGAGCATAGAGCAGAAGAGGCAGCTACGTCACGGCGCACACAAGTACACAAGCCGCACACTATGAAGAATGTCCGACCATGGGGGTAGAGCATGCATACTTCACACACACCACTAGGGGGAGCAGTGCTACGAGCCACTAAATCCACTCAGGGTAAACACTTTGCATTTTCTGCAGATGCCATCTGATATTTGAAACAGCGTCATTGTAACGCAGAATAAAGACAAGTTTGTATTTACCCTCCCGTCCTACGCAAGTTGCTGCATTACCATTTGTGACCCTTACACAAAGCAAGTCCCTCATCTAGAGGATTTGTTTCTATTTGTTCAACCCATAAACAGGAGGAATGTGGTAGTAACAAGGTTTGTATGCAGTGGGCTGTCTTAGCTAACATCCTGCTTCCACCAGGAAAACCATGTGACTTGCATGTCAGCTGAAGAGAGTTTGGGGATATTCGGCATCACGTGACTCATTCAGCGTCATGCACCTAAAAACAAATACAAGTCTATGGATCACCTCTGCAAGCATGTAATGTAGACAAGCAGCTTTTAAAAGGTTTTGTTCAAACTGATAGTGTTAGATTCCCATGCCACATAATTCCCACCATTACTCTGCCTTTAGGTAAAGAAACACGGTGAACATTTATCTGTTAACCGCAAAATGTTTCGCCATTTGAAATTCCACTATATTTCTGGTTTAATAGTACCACCATTAACCGGATTTAAATAGGATTATTCCTCTAAACAAATATCTGTGGGCTTAGTTTATTAATTCACTACCTCTATCCATTTTCCAGTTGTTCGTGGTCTCAGGGGTTCATCGCAGGGCACATTCACGCCTACAGTAACACAGAGGACCGCACAAAATGACCCCTCCCAAAACATGCACGCTAGAGGTGTGAGATAAGTGTTGCCACCGAGCAGGGCTCGTAGTTCAGCTCACAACAAGCGATACAAAACTACAGACTAACATTAAGATATAATCATCAAATTAAAATTAAGTTGGAAAATACAGCGTCTTTTTGGAACGATATTTCAGTGCATGTCAACGACTTGTCACAAGTTGCGTTCTTAAAACTTATTAACAAAACGATTTTCATCAAATTAATCTCTGTTTCACATCAGCACCTCAAAGTGCACAGTCTGCGCATTTTTCGAGGTCGTTGTGGGGAGTCGGCAGCTTAAAAGCGTTTATCTGCGTTTAACCTAGAAGAACGAACTCCTTAACCTACTTTCACGCTGGCATTTGGCTCACTAGAGACGATTGGTGATTCGAGCTGTGACATGGGATATGTAGTCATTTGGGACACTGAACTATTGACAATAATGCGTTTAAAACAACATATCCCACAATGCAATAGAAGGAGAGGTCAACACGGGGTGCTTCTGAATTTTGTCGGAAATTTCGAAGAGTGACAGAAGTAGCCAGCAAGCCTGGGGTGGGTGTTGTTTTGCTTTATGCTAATGCTTAGCCTATACCAGGAAGACCGTACATACATATTCTACACGTCGCTCGTTAGCATCGCGCGATCAAGGCAGCTGCTGGATGTGACCGTTGTCATAGTTTGCGGTTGCGTGTCGTGCTGCAGTTGGCCAGCCGGTGGGCACACCTCGCAGGCCGGACGCCATAGGAGGGGAACGCCGATTAAGTCCGCGATTGCGTGCAATATTCAGCTGCCAGTGTTGCAATTCACTCTCGGCAGGTTAGGCAGCCAGTTGACATTGTGAATATAATGACGATGTTGTGAAATGTAGGCATATTCCTTTTATTTAGATTAGACCCAGCCGGGCAGTTCTTTAATACAAACATTATCTGAAGATAATTGGCCTGCTTGACAATCTTATAATCTTATACCATGTGACGCCATATATTATGCATCTTCGTATATTAGCTGAGTGAAATCAAATTAACACCTATTTAATTTTTCTTCTCCGTATAATATAGCCTCAGCGCTGTGTATTAAATCCTGTTGCATTTCGCTTATGAATTTTCTCTACTGAAGTGTGCGTTTGATCAAACATGAATTAAAGACTGAAGTAATTCATTTGTTTCGACACTATCAGCATTGGATAAAATGCATGTGCTGGGGTTAGTCCAAGTTTATGCTAACGTGTTTCTCAATCTAATGTTTATTTAAAACAAGTTAATCTTGTATGGTAACAATCCAAGCTGGTGGTTTTTACTCAGCTAATTAATAAAGTGGCTCAGGACCCACTGATCCCTGGGTGAGTATAGCTACTCCTGTCTGGATGGTGTGACATGCACGCTTGTTGATTTCTGGCATGTGCCGCTGTGCCTCTCAGCAGATTCGTGAGCCTTAAGTACGTGGCGCCATGTCACTGAGTGTGGTGAACACCAACCTCTCCTCCCTGAAGTCCTGTCAGACGGACGTCGGCACGGCGATGGATGTCGTAACTGATGCCGCTATGGATCTGGCGGAAACCGAAGGTGGTGCATCCGCGCTGCACTTTTATTTTGCACACATGCATCTCATTAGAGGTTCTTATGGCTCGTACACTGTGCGCAGTAGTTGTGGGGCACTGTGGGAAGTTGCTGCAGGCCGTATGTCGCATACGTACGGCGTGGAGAGTGAGTCAGTCTCCTCCAGAGTGTGTTTACTTACTGCGCAAGCAGTGCATCTGCATGGAGCGCAAAGTGTCGCTTCACAGCAACAGCTGTCGCTCGCATCTCAGGCGGCTGCCTGCGCTCACCGCCTGTGCCGCTGCCTTGCAGGGAGCGAGCGGGACGTCCAGGCACTGGAGAAGCTGCTGTTGGACTGTGCCCGGCTGGATGAAGACCTCACACGCTTCTCCGAGGCCGTGGAGCACGTTACGGCACAGGTGGCTGAACCGCGCTGCGTGGCGAGCGTTGGTAGGCAGGCGGACATGTTTGCCGTGTGACTGTCCGCACTGCACCCTGCCGACATACTGACGCCATACTCTATTGGTGACTAAAGGCAAAAACGCTTGAATTGAGAAACGTAAAGTTTAAGGAATTCTGGAACAAAGAATTGTGCGGGTGATTGGGATCGCGGAACGCACGCACACACCTGCACACGTCGACTTTGACGTGTTTCCCATGCTGAGTGGGGCCTGACTGGTCGGTGGTGACTCATTCACATTTCTGCATCCCCCCCCCCCCCCCCCCCCCCGAGTTACTGAGAGATTCTCCTTCTGTGACTCACGAGCAGGCCCTACCTGTTTGTTTGATTTCCCAGGATTCTCAGAAAATCTGAGTGTCAGTGCGATGACTGAAATTCCCCCCCCCTCCCCCCCGGCCTTACAACGGCACTGAGGACAATGCTGAATGAGCCACATTCCAAGCCCGACGAAAACTCAGGCATTGCTGATATGCTGATTATAAGAATCGCTGCAAGGAGGAAGAAAGTACATTGACATTAACACGACTGAGTCAGAGGCTCAGAGGCACGTATTTAGAGAGTGCCTGTTAAAAATGTATCGTCCAGTGTTCACAGAGCAGACTTATTACTAATTTACCCAGAGTTACAGGAGGTCAGGGAGGGACGAGCTGTTGTTTCATACTGACACTGATGTAGGAGTTCATTCATTTAAAAATTTTTAAATTGTGGTCACCTTTTGAGGGTAGCACCGTTCTCCCCTAGGCTCGACGGCAGCCCCCAGAGGCGATGCGGGACCTCAAAGACGCAGTGAAGCAGCGATTCGCCGAGCTGACAGACACCCTCTCTAATGCTGACCTCCAGAGACACGCCAAGGTGGCAGCCTTCAGGGAGAGCCTGAGGAGGTTTGGCACGCAGAGTAAGGACCTCCCTTTAGTGCACACGCTCCCTTTCACTAGTGCACACGCTCCCTTTCACTAGTGCACACGCTCCCTTTCACTAGTGCACACGCGTGCCTTTCCATGCGCTCCAGCTCCCTCTCCTGGGGTTTCGGATGACGCATCGCATCCTCGCTCCGGCTGACTCAGAACCATGCGGTTCCTCTCGTGCCACACCGAAGGTTCTTTTACATTGACCCCCCCCCCCCCCCCCCCCCCGCCAGCTTCTGCCCTTGAGACGGCTCCTACCTTTCACTGCGTTAGAAATCGGCTTTGCGCCTTCTGTGGGACGTGTGAAGATCAGCGAAAAAGCATATGTGCTGTTAAATTGGGGAAGCTGTATGAAACCTCGACAGCCCTGAAAAGCAGGGATTAAAAAAAACTGCATTTAAGCTGTGCGTGTGTGTGTGCGTGTGTGTGTGTGTATGTGTGTGCGTGCATGTGTGTCGTCTTATTGCATCATACAGGGGTCTATGTTTTCTCCATAAATAATACGGGTGGTCCTTTGAAAATTCTGAGACCGGTTATGTACCAGTCCGATCTGGAACGACCTCCCAGACAGGAAGGGTGTGATCGCTGTGCAGTGGCAGTTTGGGGGCTGACCGGCCTCCTGCCAGCCGCCAAGCTGAGATCCTGGTTCACTGCTCCTATCTATCACGCATTTTGCTCTGCATGCGGACTGCCCGTTACCGCCATTGCAGAGGTGGTTGACCGCTGTTTTTAATTTTGACTCGGTTTAGTGTCTGGCTGCTCCCAGAGCACAGAACTGAATCAGTTTATTTATTGTTAATTTATTTGTCCATTACATGCACATATAAACAGTGTTTTATTTTCTCCTATCTTACGACTGACTGCCTTACTTAAGTTCCCACAAAAAGACGTGAAAGTGCCCTGTGACAGGGTTGAAGGAGGGAGCTTGGGAAATTCAGAGAGATATTGTCTCTCTGCAGGATTTAACACATCCTAATGTGACATGCATTGCTCCCGCTCCGAAGTGTGAAGGAGGTGAGTGGCTTGCGCATTAGCAAAATGTCACATGAAACCTGATTAGGGATTACGTCATAGCGAGGCACCTTTTTATCTTTAGTTGCAATTCACCATATTGCCACTAGGGGGCTGCCGGAGACGGACGTGCTGCTCCGGTTTGCGAGCCACTCCACAGGCGACCGCGTGAGACCGGTGTGCACCGGCGCTTGACCTCTGTGCTTTGTTCTTTGATTTCTGACTACCCAATTCAGGCATTTCGATGGCTTCGCCCTTGGGTGAAATGGCTCTCTGATCCTGATAGATTGCCCTTTAATTTCCTCCTGGATGAAAATCAGCACATTTGAAAACAGGTCACCTTTAGCTGCCTGGTTAAGGTTTTTGGTTTTTAAAATGCAGTGCATCGACGTTGTATTGTCCATTTTCCATGATAATCCTTTCACAAGTTGTGGATGTCATAGTGTAGCGATACAACAGGATCAGTCCAGGTTTGTATTAGACCAAAAATGCCCAGGGGAAGCGAAGTCCCCCCCCCCCAATAACAGATTGTTATATGGTCCTTTTACAGTGCAGAATAATATTGCACTTCCCTGTGTTGGTTAGTGTGGCTAGAAGCCTCGGGGTCGTTCGTGTGAATGTCCATGGAAACAGCTGCCCCCCCCTTTCCCCCCCCGCTTTCTCCCTCTCTCTTCTCCTCCGTCTCTCCCCCCTGAGCTACTCAGTGAGTTGAACATTAACAGAGCCCCCCCCTCCCTGGCAGTCCTTTAAAACGGGCTAGGATGGCTCGGCTCTGACTCACAGGGTGAGTCATTAACGGTGCAAGCCGGTCGGGTTGGGGGGGGCGGCGGGCTGTTGCAGGCCTCGCTGCTGCACTAGTTGCGTTCCAGGAACTCTGACCCCCCCAGCGTTTCTTGGGAGTCCTCGTCTTGTTCACGCTTTCGCGCAGCCCCCCAGGGTTCGTTTTGCTGTTTGTTGTGATATATATATATATACATCTCAGACTACCCCCCCCCCCCAAAAAAAAATAAAAAAAAAAACAAAACAAAACTGAGTGGCCAGACAAAAGGCTGAAGAGGAGCATCATACAACAAAAGGGGTTTTCAAGTCGCGTCATGTTGACACCCATCTCCCCCCCCCCCCCCCCCCCGCTGGTGTTATGTAAGCAACATGTAATCGAGTTCTCAGTGGTCCTTCTACTTCCCAGTTGGGGGGCTTTTTATTATTTTAGAGCATCAGACCTAAGCTGGATACAGGTCACTGCATACAGTGGACGCACTTGTCTGCAGTAATTGTGTGTACGCGTGTGTTCATGTGCGTGACCGGTGCGAGGGGTTTTCACGAAAATCACAACAGAAGTAAAGAAGGTGCAGTTATTCCACGTGCAGTTTTGGTGAGATTCATTTTTTTGGTTGGGGGTGGGGGGCACTGGCAAAAAGCCAGTGAATTTTCAGAGTACAAGAAAAACTAGATTCATGGGAGGAAGATATTTCTTCTACGTCAACGAGCTATTCTGCGATGCTTCATACGGTGCTCAGCCTGTCCTGCCCCTGCCCCCCCCCCCCCCCCCCCCACCTCCCCACATGGGAAATTTGGCTGTGTGCTCAATCCGCAAAGCCACAGTCTCGTGGGCCCACAAACGGGGTGAAACGGCCTGCCAATCGGAGGGCGAGACACACCAGCATGTCCAGCGGTGTGAAGAGGGAGAGGACCGCCAGTGAGTCCCGGGGGGGAGTGGCCGCCAGGCTGATTCCACACTCCTTTTTTTTTTCCCTCTCCCTTCTTTTTGCGCGTGAGACTCTTAAAAATGCTCGCCAACGTCAGGCGGCCTGGAAAGACCTGCTAATTACAGCAGAGTGGAGAATTCGGGCCGGGAAGGGGCTCCCTGAGAACGGGATATTAATTGGGAAAATCCCACGTGGCTTGAAATAAAAATAACTCTTTGGCCCACCCATCTTGCATCTTCTTTCACCTCCTTGCTCCTTCCTCCTCCGCACCTCTCGTATCCCGTGACCATGGCCTGTACAGCGGGCGGCTGGCATTCTGCCGCTCTTGTCCTCATGTGGCTTCTGTTAGTGTCGGCAGACTTTGTGTAGAAAACTCCAGACCGCGCCACGGCGTAAATCTCCCCCAGAAGCCTTGTCTGTTGCCTGTTATTAACAGATGATGGTATAAATTGGGTGGGGTTTGGCCCGCTCGACCCGCGGACCACTTTGGCCCGGCTAACAGCGAACCGAGCCTCGTAGCCAAAGCTTTCGAGTAGATAAATAAGAGTGCCGTTTTGCGTGACTCGACGGGTGGTGTTGCAAGTCTAAATAAACATTTTGGTGGCTGTTCTTCCGCCTCATGCTGATGGTATCGATGCGGGTCAGGTATGGAATGGGGAGCTGCTAGCTTCCTGCTAAGCTGGTAGGCAAGTAACAGAGGGCTCGTACTGAACCCTGGGGTTCTATGTCGGATGGTACGTTTGTTAAAGACCATCCGACTTTAATTGTTAATTTTTTTTTTTACTTCTTGTTTTTGGGTGGCCGCCTGTATCACCGCATTGATTTTAGCCCCCCCTGCAGTTTGAGTTTTGGGCTTTGCGTAATGCACCCTTCCTGACCAGATGACCGTGTAGCACAGCGACAGCCCGGCCGCCTGGCAGAACTCCTGCACTTACGCACTCCTGCGTGTCTCGTATTTGTCAATAGACAAAGATGCTCTGAGATTTAATCATACCCCCCCCCCCCAGTGGTCTGTGGGGGCCTCTCCACCAGTTTTTTTTTTTTTGTGTTTACAGAGTAGCATGTGATGGCTAAGAGGTGGGGGGGGGGTTGACTTTTCAAAACTGTATATGGGGTGAAGAATTCGTCAGGATGGACAGGAATGAAGGGGACGCATTGTGTAATCCTTCAGCATTTCGCTGTTGTTTCATTTTATCTGTGGGCAGCTCACTGTGTGATAGCCCCCCCCCCCCTCGCTGCGCCATGTCTGCCGCCTCGCTGAGGGCTCGTCGCAGGAAGGACTCGCCAGAGCTTGTTTTGGAAAAACAGGGAAGCGGTTTCCATGGTGACCACTACTTGATCTCATAATAATTAGCTGAGGGCACTGATTGCACAATCCCTCTCTGTGCCTCTGTTGTTGGTTCATTAAACAAAATGTGCTACTGTTTAAAGTTTCACAATACCTGTCCAAAGATGGCCCTCCAGTCGCAGGCTGCCTCCGTCAGGACCCTCTCCGTTCCTGCCAGCGTCATCAGTCCCCACCAAACAGACATGCACACTTGAATTTTTTCGCGTTTACAGATGAGTCATCGGCGCGAGATTCCTGCCGCCTGCCCGGTTGGCGGCTTTGTCTGCCTCTGAATGTCAGACTCGTCCTGTGGAAAAGGTCAAGGGGCAGGTGTGGATTTTGTGGAATGTGCCTCTGCGTCCCTGGAGTCGTCTGCGTGGTTCTGCATCCGCGTGCAGCTCTCGGCTGCCTCCTGTCCATCCACACTCGGCAAACTTCTGATACGATAGAGATGTACCATGTGATATCCAGTACAGGCGATCAGTGATGTTTCTAAAGATCTGTCTGTCTTTCCAATCATCCATCCATCCATCCATCCATATGAATTTTACTACCTCTGATCTGACCTCAGGACAGTACCTGTGTACCTGGGATCTGTGTGCATTGCTCTCTGTCAGCCTGAACGAACAGCTGCATGCTGTTTTTGAGTTTCTGCTAGCTGGTTGGAAGTCCCTTACACGCCGTGGAGACCAGCTTAACCCCCCCCCCCTTTTAGGGTATAAGATGCAGCTTTACTGCAGCAGAACCTGCAAGGAGGGGCATCGGTCGCACCTCATGATTCGCTTCATGCCGATTGGACACTGATATAAATACTATAATTCAGTGCAGCGTGATTTAAAACCTTGTGATCTGATGCTGTGTGATTCAATACAGTGTGATTTATAAGTGTGATGCGATGCTTTGGACAGCATTAAAATGAAACAACATTAATTAATGAGCCCGATCTCCAAGTTGGATGTGTAGGGCCACATTGACGTCGTAAATGTCTATGAAAGTCCACAGAAGACCCCCGCATCCCTGCAGCCCAGGTCCCGGTCCCATGCTGACGTTTTGCTGGGGGAACAGGAGTCGCGGCTCCTGCATTTCGACAGGCCGCTCTGCTTGCAGCCCCTTGGTGCTCCTGTAGAGCAACCAGCCGTGAGAATGAATGTCTGGCTGAACCCTGAGTAAGTCGTCCCTAAATCGAAGATTCTACGAAAGTCCAGTGTTTGATATTATTAAATGGCATGTTCTGAGAAGTGCCATGGGGGGGGGGGGGGGGGGGTTGGCTCTCAGTAAAACCGCCTCAACTCCTCACATAGGTTTTCCACTGCATCTCTGTCCCAATATTTACTGCGAACAGTTTGAACAGCGTGGCAGTTGTGCAATCCTCCTGCTCGACTGCAAACAGCCGGCTTCTGCGAAGGCGGGGGGGTCCACAGCATAGCGCCCGTCCACTTGTTGTACTTTTTTTTTTTTTTTTCCCCACCCTCTGGGTGTTATTGTAGTTTAGCTGTTTCTCTGTTACCCACGGCGATTCTAACCCCCCCCCCACCCCCATCATCGTTGCACAATCTTCAAAAACAAACCCCCGGTGTCTGACCCCCAGCATGTGGTTCCACCGGTTGATCAGTCTGGAGGAGCCCTCCCCCCCAGTACTCTTGGGTGTCCCTCTGCCATCGCCACGCCACACTCGCAGGCATGACGCGATTGCACAATGGCGTGGCTAAGGCGATAGGCCGGTATCCATATCCCCTCAGGGGGCAGCGCCGGTGGAGTCCGGCCCTTAGACACGCCCTTTTTCTCATCCGTGCGTAATCAGCGCTGACTTTGACATTCCCAAAGGTCAACGTTTGAAAAACAAAATGGGTGACACCACCTCGTTAAATTCATAAGCCGTGTTTCACCGCTCTCTCCCGCATGCCACAGCTTGTAGTAAGAGTGGCCCCCGCATTTGTTTTTATCCGATTCTGCTTTTGAGCATGTGCGTGACGCTGCGGATACCTGGTCGAACCGGGTGCTCTCACACCATGCTTTAAAATGCTGAATTTGGTTATGATTTCAACCTTCCGCTGGCTCTGGCATTAGTCATCTGTTGTTATCGCATGTGTACATGAAAGAGAGCGAGAGAGTCATCACCGGTGGCTAAAGCGCTCGGCCGCCAGCGTGTCACCAGGCCGCGCCAGGCTGACATAATCTCTCACCGCTCCGCCTATCCGTGCTTTGCAGTCAGCGCGACCTGCGTGCTTTTAGCTCAGCCTTTCTGTAATCTTGCAAAGGCAAAAAAAAAGAGATTAAAATATGCGTCTGATGTTACTTCCTGTTTCCCTTTTGTTGTAATAGTGATTTTGTTCTCGTAAACCCACAGTTACCTTCCAGACTGTCACTGATGGAACGGACTGATTTTGGGGGGTTGATTTATTGTCCTGCATGTTTAGTTATCTGTGCTTTCTTTGCACCCCCCCCCCACCAGCTGCTTTAATTGTTTACCCATGGGGGTGTATCTTTACAAGGTTGTTTTATACTTAGAAACTTCACCTAAAGTGGCGAAATACAAATAAAATTTTTATTTGTTCCCGATGTACACAGTGCGTCTCTCAGCTAGTGTCATAATTGCCTTTTGGAATGACGCGTGGGGCGGTGGAACGGTGATCAGCCTCCCAGAAATGCGACTGGCCGTCTCATGCATGCTTTCGTCTTTCTACACGGGACTACATGCCTGGTGACCTACGGCATGATGTCAGATGTTCCCAGCGAGATCCCCACTCCGGTTCTCGCATCTCCAAAGGTCCTTGGAGATGCGGCTGACCCTCCCAAACAAACAGAGAGTAGATAAATAAAAGATAAAACGGCTGAGTTGTGGCAGGCAGGGAAGAGATGGAGATCAGCAGGCATGAAGGTTAGGGCAAGCAGCAGGTGGCGGAGCGGGTGGGGCCGCCTAGCGACGCGAATGCCGGCGTCAGGCAGCGCTTAGCAACGGATTGGCGCCGCGAGGCCGCTAACGGGAAACTGCAGGATGTTGCTTTCGGGGAACAAGATAGAGGAGCGGTCTGGCGACAGTGTTTGCTTGTGCAACGCGGTTGCGCTTTGCTGCACAGCTGTCTGCTGCCACGACCCCCTGCAGGAGAAAGTGTCGGGTTGGGGGGCCGTTCTGAGTTTCCTGCAGGATAGTATCAGTTCCAACTGCCTTAGGGGTGACGGAGGTGCTGCAGCGACCCCCCCCCAGAGCGTTTGGCGTGTGCGGCAAACAAACGGTCGCGATGCATGCTTTCCCATGCAGGAGGATGAAAGCATGCATTTGATGTTCAGCCACATTTCTGGGTCCGTCTGAACACTGCCCCCCCCCCTGTTATGAAATGTTCTGTTTTCAGACTCTGCAAATCTGTGGCAGAATTTTTTATTTTTTTTTTAAGCGCAAGACCACACAGCAGATGAGTCAACATGCACGCCTACTTTCCTTTTCTTCCAGGTCGAAACAAGCTGTGCTCCATTCATGCATTTTTTTTTTTTTTTTTTTTGTCATCTCCGATGAGTAATCCTGCCTGAAAGCGCCAGCCTGTCCCCGTTTCGGCTGAGCACCACTGCCTGCCTGTCTTCTCGGGCCGGCAGCCTCGTTGACATCGGTCATCTGTGCACGCTCAGGTCCTTTACTCCTCCTTGAGTCCTTTTAGAAGTTCCCCCTCATTTGCATTGTAATTAGCGCAAGCATCGCATCATAGGGGCCAAGCTCCGCCCCTGGCGTTTCTATCTCTCGCTCGCTGAAAGCAAATGGGGACGATAATGTGGCTCAGTGGGTTGTGTGTGCCTGTGACCGGAAGGTCGCTGGTTCAAGTCCCATGGTTGCTACTGTGATTTCACCATTGGGCCCTTGAGCAAGGCCCTTAACCCCAATTTCTCCATGGACTGGGTGACCCTGTTTTTCCAGAAATGTGCACCATTTTGGTGTCTGCTAAGTAAAATGTAAAAATGTAAATAACTGTTACGTGTCTGCTGAGCACACTTAATCTATCTGGTATTTCCAATGCCTGTCCTGCGGTATGAGGTGGATGTGGAATTTCCCCCCTCACTTTCCTGCTGAGATTTATACGAGGTTTCATGTGATACGAGGAATTTCGACACGCGTGAGACTGAAAAAGCATCGTGCACCGAATTCTCCGGTTTCATCTAGACTCGCCATGTGATGCAGAAAGGTCTGGATTGTGTGTTGTCGCTGCATTTGATCCTAACCCACGAAGCCGCCTATTCATTTTGGGAAAATTGAAAATGTAATAGGGGGAAACTCCCAGCATCTTTAATGGCTGGGCTTTCCTGCCTCGACACGTGGGGGGGGGAAATCCAGCATCCAGGGGGAGGGGACACAGGTTATCAGCACCATGCGGAAATAAGGAGTGGTCCAGAAGTGCCGATAAGGAGTCCGTTCTGAGCTCGGGACGGTGCCTCTTCTGGGCGGCTGCCTCAGTCGCTGTGGGAAAAACCAGCCAGAGAGGGACGTGTTGTAAACTCTATAGGGTCTGGGTCAGGATGACTGCAAGCATCAGGTGAGGACTGCTGACTGGACCCAGGGAACCGCAGATCTCTCATGCTGCAAAGACCCTCGACTCTCCGCCCACGGGCCGCCCTTTAAGTACGCTTTCTGTCCTGTTGTTGAACTACACTGACTCCTGCCTTTCTCCTTAAGAAGCACGGGATCCTTCGCTCTCATGGCAAAAGGAGTGTATTATACGTCGCGTGGCGGGCGGGGGGGGGAGGGGGGGGGGTAGCCTTGAGTCACTGCAGATCCAACCCTGTCGGTGGTCTTTCTCTTTGACGCAGTCTCTAGATCGTACCCCTGACCCGGACACGCTCCGGTCACCGTATGCCTTTTGCCACACCCCCCCCCCCCCTCCCGACAGCACAGCTCCTGAACACAGAAGGGGATCGTTTGCCTTTTACGACTCTGCACTGTAAAAAAAAAAAAAAACAAGGCATCTGGTTAGCATTACTGCTCTCGTATGTGAGGTGGGAACAATGCAGACGAATGGAGCTTCTGCATATGACTTTTTTTGTATATCCGACTATAATGAGTCACCGAGGCCCTAAGAACAGTCTGTGTCTGTTACAGTTCTAGTCCGTTTTCCTCGAGGATCATCATGTCCTAAGACATATACAAGCAGACCTTGTATATAATCCTGACGGATAATAGGACAGGTTGCCCTTTCCAGGGTGGTGGCCCCCCTGACTTCCAGAGCTCTGATGCTCCCACCTGTTCCCTGTGTGTGCAGCCAATCCCTCAGCTAGCCAGGGGACAGAGGAAGATCTTGATGATGACATCGCGGTCATGCAGAGCCAGATTAACTTCTCCTGTCCCATTACCCAGGTAAGTCCCCCCACCCGGTGTGCAGGTGCAGGGGCCCTGTGTGGCACACCGCCGCACCCTCGCGATTTAATCGATTGTTGTCCCCCACCCCCCACCCCCGAATTCAACACAGCTGGAAATGGTCAACCCAGTGAAGAACATCAAATGCAATCACCAATATGAGCAGGAGGCAGCAGTCGCTGCCATCCAGCGCAGGGAGAAGCAGAAGAAGAAGTTCCGGTAAGTGGCCCGGTCTTTGCCAGAGCCTCCGCCGCTCTCCCGATGTCCTGGGGCACGGAGCTGGATCATTTCATTTTATGGAGGGGCAATTAAGCGGATTAACGCAGCTGGGAGATAAACCGCTACCTCCCTGCCTGCCCCTCAACGCACACAGCAGCTCCTTCCGCATCCACGTAGCTCCACACACGAGGCTGAGCTGCACCTCCTTCGCTCAGCAGTTATTAATAAACTCGGGACCCTATATTTCACCTCGGCCGCGCCCCCGGAGGCATGTCGGCGTCACGATGCGCCCAGCTCGCTCTGAGCCCCCCCTCTCGGCTTAGGTGCCAATGTGACCACCCGGTGTGCCGACAAGGCGCGAGTATGAACCCAGCGGGACACGTCGCACGCGAACGCCGGCCCCCTCACGCTGTTCGTGCTTCTCGCTATTAATCGCGGCCTCCCACGCAACACAGCTCAGAAAGTACAATTACAATTACAACTACAACTGCAATTACAACTACGATTTTCTTATCAGAAACACTACTGACTATTCAGTGTATTGATCCGTCAGCTTCAAGTTTGTTTGTTTTTTTTTTACCGTTTTTGCCTCTGAATACTAGCCGTGTTCCCCTCGTTTATGAAAATTTACTTAATTGATGCATAATCTCCATGTAAGGAGTGAACTCTTAATGCCCGACACAATTGTACAAAGGATTGCAGGTGTATTTAAGTCAAGTGCGGTAATTTCAACCCAGCCCGCCATGAACAGTGTGCCACAGAGGTCATTGAACCTTCTGTACTTTGAGACTGGATTTAAAAAAAAAAAAAATGGCTTCTGTAAAAAAAAAAAAAAAAAAACAACTTTTTTTTTTTTTTTTTTTTTTAAAGAACTTGTTCCGGGTTTTTGTTGTAAACAGTTCTTAGGGGTAGCATGACGTCAGCGTCCTCCATGAGGGCAGTATGTACACACCAGGGCTACGAGCCTCTGTCCCGCTGTTATTCTTGAAAACATGCTGTGTTTTCTGAGTGCTGGAATTCATTCGGCTGATTCCTGTGAAATCTGGTACCTGGAAGAGGGCGTCCTTCCGGCAAACACGTGGCTCTTTAAAGATCCTGGTCGCTCTTCTGTTTCACAAAAAGGAAAGGGGGGGCGGGGGGGGGGAGAGAAGCCCTTGTGGTAACCACAGCGGGTTTGAAGCTTTGTGTTTAATCTCTCGAGGAGAAGCGCTCCCAATCGTCATCAGGGATGGTGTTTGGGCGGGTGGGGAAGCCGTTGCAGTGATTTTGGGATGTTCTCCGCCTTTATGGAGCGAGAGCAATGTTGGTTGACCTCCGAAGGAGAAAGTGAGGTTGGAGAAAACCAGAGGAGGCAGGTGTGTGGGAGGTTGGCTTGTTTGCATCTACCTACGCGGGGAATATGACTATGAATAGAGAATGTCTCTGTCATTCTGTCCGCCCTGCTTGCCGACGTTGCCGTCGGTGACCGGATGCTGTTGCCCCGGAGAGCACTGTGTTTGACCCGCATCCTTTTCACGGGTCGCTTGAATGTCGCCACCAGGTCCAGCCGAACTGCGTATCACCCGAGACGAGAGTCGGTGTACCTGGTGAGGCCCGGCCAATCGTGGGGTGGCACCTGGGCTCACGTGACGGCGTGTTGATGGGAAAGCAGAGCCAGTGGGTGTGCCTACAGCAGATTAGCTAACTGGAAATGTGGAAAACTGCTCGTGCAGTGTAGGGTCACACACAGCCAGATACCAGAAAACACTGCATGTTTGTGGGAAGAGCCGGAGCACCCGGGAAAACCACGTATCGACACGGGAAACGCGCAAATTACACACGCAGCGGGTTGCCCCTGATTACATACAGTATTATCGAATCCCTTTGGAGATGTGTGGCGTCATACATGTAGCAATTCAGCCGTGCCAGCTTCCTCTTTCCGCTTAAACGACGGTGTTGACGGGCAGCCTCTGTGTATCCAAAATACCTGCCCTTATTTACGTGCCGAAGGGGGGAAAAAAGCAGGCGGCTACAAGTGAAATTAACGCAGAGACCCGGAAGTGAAAAGGCACAAACATGCACTCATTGTTTACTCGCTGGGTGTCGGATGTCTGTCTTTTCCATTGTTGCTGTTGCGAAATGGCAGATAACAGGTCGATTATGAGCCCTGCTTTTCTTTTCTTTTCTTTTCTTTTCTTTTGCGTTGATCAAGATCAGCCTCAGAGGTACATGCCGAGCATTTCCAAGCCGTCCGTAAGAGACCCATTTCTCTGAGATGGATGTACACCGTTCCACCTCAAGGGTGAAATGGCGTCTGTCGTGGCGTAAAGGATTTCAGTGTGGCGTGCGGGCTGCTAGTGACCTTTTGCCTCTGCCCCCCCCTCCCGGCAGCTGTCCCTATGTTGGCTGCGACAACACAGACGTGAAGCAGTCAGACCTGGTGCCAGATGTCACCCTGAGGAGAATGATCCAGAAGAAGCAAGGTGCAAGGACATAAAATGCCTTTGCGGTGTCCCGCTGTACGGTGGTGACTGTTTTGTATGAATTCTATCTTTTTTTTTTACAATAAAAATGAAACTCAGGTTGCTTATAGACTGTGTTCTGTTTCCTTCCCTGTTTGCCTCCCTATGGAGGATCCAAAGTAAATATCCGTAAATGTCTATCGCTACTCTTAACTTCCCTTTTTTCAAATTCTACTTTAAAACTCGTGCCTCTGTGGTAAAGCAGGCGGAAATTATAGTGACCCTGTAGTGGATCAATCGCAGGACGCAAAGTGAGCTGGTTGACTGAGAGGAGGACAAAATGTAATAAGCAAAGAATAATCACCCCTTGTTTTGGTGCGCTGCCAAAGCCGATCGAACGGTTCATGTTAAAGAGGCGGTCTATCCATTCTGTTTACTGTTCCTCAGTAACTGACTCATTCACAACAAATCCCTTCAGGAACATTGGGGGGGGGGGGGGGGTGGCGCTCGGTGCTGCATCGCCACGTTTAGAAGGTTCCCAATGAGGCCAGATTCACGGCACGGCAAAATAGATACGCGAGCTCCTCTCCACAGCTCCGATACGCGAGTGGCCCAAACAAACGGGGAACTCACGATTTCCCATGGCAACGGACGATTGAGAGACCTCTTTCTATTCACTCTCTTTTTCTCTCCTCAAAATGGACAAACCCGTTCTATGCCTTTTTTTTTTCCCTCATCGTGACGGCCACCCATCGCGGCAGATGAGTCAACGTAGGGGGAAGACAAAGGCACGTGGAATCCTCAGCCTCTTAAAATAGCCCCTAATTGAGGGGGGTAGTTGCTCTTCTTTTATACCGCCATTATTTGTCTATTTATTTAAGTGCCAAACGCGTTTGGTTCCTGACCGCCAGATGGGTGTTTACATTTTCGGGGAAGGCCGCATCACAGCGGTTTATCCTTTCTGAAATATACACGGCTTGCGGGGTTGAAAAGGTCTCCTTCCTGCTGTTGGTCACCAGACACGCTCCATATCCAAAAGGGTGCACCGTTCCAAATCCTATGTCATTGTCATTTTCCATACATCCCCTTCCTGCCTTTCAGTCACGCGTCATGGCCGCCTGTAACCCCATGTACGTTAAATCTGCCAGAAGCGGGTGTGTAGCACAACGACAAGTCCCCCCCCCCCCCCCCCCCCCCCCGCACACCATTACACAGACACAGGCTAGTTGTTCATGGGAGTGCTTGAACATTTGTTTACTTTTAATGTACATCCTTGAGTTTAGTTTGCATTCCTAAAATAGCTCCCCGCTTTCTCTCGCTGTCATTCCTGCTAATTGAAGCATAGCTCGTATTTCGGAATGTGCCGGAACAATCCAACAGCAAGAAATACCAGGTGGTACTCTGAGGTGGTATTTTCAATGGGTGCCTGCAAACATGCGAGGTTGGGTGGTCTGACATTATTCCAACACATGATTTACAATCCTGTAGTGTTAAAAGCATATAGATATCATTATCTAAATTTCCATATTCTAGTGATTGTGAGGTAATGCAGTCTCTCATTATTTCGTTATGGCTTTCCGGTGCTGAACATGAATGTTGGTGTCTCCATCATTCCGAACTACTTACTGTTGACTGCAAAAGTTATCATGCATCTCGGACAAGCAAAGGTCTCAACAGGAGAAGCTTCTTCAGAGCTGTGAAGTAATATTTCCCCGTGTTTAGAGAGACACATGTTTTATCTGTCCCATGATTTTAGCATTTGACACCCTCCCCAATCATCTTTTCAATCTGTGGAATGAGCTCTGTCGAAGGCAGCCGAATCTAGCCGGGGGATCGAGCCCCTTTCTGGAGGAAATGCAGCGACATCTCCTGTGCCTGCTATTCGCTCCCATGCAGAAAGCCGGATTACGAGTGGAGTAACGACCGTTTCTCACGACGGTGCCTGTCGTCTGCTTGAGGGATTGGAGGCGTTTTCGGATCAGTTTGTCATGTTCCTGCGTACAACATGTTCATGTTGACATGAGCTGCTTGCAGAACACACTCAAATCCAGGATAATGTGCAACCCCCCCCCTTAAAGATCACGCGTGTGGAAAGTCAGTACGATAACCTTATTTGCATAGGCCTACTTAATTACCTATAATTAGATGTTCCAAAGCTAAGATATAGATTATGTTTAAGGTACGTCAAAGATTATACATTTGATTCTAAGCGGGAATGAACAAAATACGACGTATCGTAAGGTTAAGTATTGAGAAATTGGTGGTGGGGGGGTGTGTGTGTGACAGAAACACTAGACCTGATCTAGCTTTGAAAGAGATTTTATTTCGCTCGGCGTGGCAGGAATTGATCGTTTTTTTTATTTATTAATTTTTTTAAAATTATATATATATATATAATACAAACGCTGCTTGCACGTTTAGTGCATAACCGGAACACATTGTTATGTCCTTGTAAATTTAGTCCTGGGAGGTGTTCAGAAATAGAACAACATTAATCACCACGCTGGCAAAATGACACCATTTATGAATAAGGACGGAAAAATGTAATCGAGAAATGAGGAGTTCCGTTTCTCCACTGTGTTTGGCAGACGGTCACAAATAACAGGTCCGCGGTGCTGCCTAAATGTCACTGCCTTCTGATCCGGATTTATCCGCATGTTGCACTCATAACTTTATATATATATAGATAGATAAGATGATTGTGCACATAGGCCGTAGCTGCAGGATGAGACGGACCGATGCATTAAGGGGATGTTTGCGGGTTGCACAACCGCTGGGGCTGCTTTCATACTGCGTGTCATCTGGGAGGCTGAACCGGGCGGAGCTCCAACTGCGCCGCGTTACAGACCCGGGCTTTGGAAATAGCATCATCATAGTTTTAGTCAACTAGTCAAGCGACGAGGTCAGTCGGGCTCCCGGGAAAGCCGCACGCCAGCCGATCTCTTCTCACCTCCCCGGTTTCCCACTCGGAGAGAAGCGGGACCATTTTAACTTGCCCGGGATTCTGCGTATTTTCTTTAAACAACTTGATCAGAGGCGGATACATTCAACAGCGACAGTATTACGAATTGCTTCTTTTCCTTTTCGTAACCAGGAGCATTCATACGTGCATATATATATTTTTTAAATTGTTGGTTATCGGGCACAGAAAGGTTGGTTGGTCGACTTTGATCGCTATAACCGTCTACTTGACCATGCATGCTTTCCAGGGGAATTAGGCGAGACGTTTTACCCCAGCGGTTGCATGCACATTAATTGATAGATTATTGCTCGGGATTTGCGTCCAGAGTAATATGAACGTGCAGTGGACCAGCTCGACGCAAATAATTCGCAATGGGAGACACAAGAGGATCGACGCCGACGAGCCGGTGCCTAAATGCCCGAGGCTGAGCGAGTCCTCCGGCGATGTGGGCTACCTCGCCAGCTCGCCCGGTTCGCCGGTGTGGGCGGCTCCCTTCAGCGGTACCCCGACCCACCAGGGTCCGTCCCGAATCTGCCAGTTTCTGCTGATCCCGATCGCAGACCGGGACGGGGTCCACAGCGCCTTCAACATCCACACGGGAGAGGAGTACGTGTGCAAGGTAAAGTCGAGCCGGGCTCTGATCTCATGTACAGACTCATAACGTTGACTGGGGGGGCTCATTAAGTCCTCGATTGCATGAATTTGGGTTTTTCATAACACTGACATTTAAAGCCGATGCTACTCGGCTACTGATTTCGGGAAATAAGGTCGAAAGCATGCAGTTTTAAAAGTGTCCGATTTAATAGTGGGAAAATGTTCATAATTTCAAGTAGAGGACGAACCTTTGGCTTAAATATATTTATTTTAGAAATTAGGAGAATTGATCGCCCGCTTTCCTTTCAACACGGACTTTTTGTCAGCGCATCGCTCATTGAAATGATGATAAGTGGCGACAAACCGCCCGGACGCCGGAGTCCGGCTGAAATACGCAACCTTAAATGATCCGTGCGATTTGCATGAGCGTCACATCTGCAAGCAGCCACATACTATATGCAAAGTCGGCCAGACACTCACACACAAGGCATGTGTGCAGTTTGAATCTGTCTCCGATTACCTTCGGACTGCCTGTACAGGGATAGTAGTCAATGGATGTCTGTGGGCATGCCGTCATTGTCTCTAAGTAGCCCCCCAAAAAATATCTTTGGCAGCGTGTTACACGGAACAGTGCACACGTTTAAGAGCAACCAAATCATGCACAGTGATACATGTAGTCATCTTGCAATCTGATAATTATCTTATTTTATAACTATTCGTTAACAGAAGCAGAATGAAATTACTTTTACTGTGAAGCTGTTGTTGAAGCAAATTGTATTGTACTTAGAGAGAGTAGCTTAGGGCAGGAATCCGTTACCTGTCCTTTGGAGAATGTTTTTTTGTTTCTCAGCCCTGCTGTTTTTTGGTGAACAATATAGTATTTGTTCATCCAAGGCAAGCACGATTTCAATCGAGTCGCGCTTCCCTCTCTCAGGTGTTCCGCATGGCTCAGTACCAGGAGAAGATCCGGGCGTACAGCGTCCTGCCGGCCCACAGGAACATCTCCCGCATGCAGGACATCATCCTGGGGGAACGGTGTGCGTACGTCTTCCTGGAGCGGGACTATGGTGACCTGCACATGTTCGTGAAGGGCTGCCGTCGTCTGGGCGAGCAACAGGCTTCCCGAATCTTCTACCAGGCTGCCTGCGCTGTAGCTCACTGCCACCAGGCTGGGATCGTCCTCGGGGACCTGAAACTTAGGAAGTTTGTCTTCGCTGATGAAAAACGGTAAGGGGGGGGGGGGGGGATGGTCGTTCTCTATTGCTCAAGACCTTGTCTCTTGGGGTGGGGCAGAGATACAGGAGAACGTCAGGGTTGTGAACGAGCAGCGTTCAAGTTCGGAACCCGAAATGGGGGCTGAATTTTAATGTATGAAATATGTGCTATTTCTTCCTGCATTTGCAGAGCTGTTAATCCAAACTGGCTTATCCATTTGGACAGTCATTCATTCCTGCAGAAGCACCTAGTTTAAAGCTTTGCTTGAAGACCACTGCCATTCTCCTGTTGCTCGAACCAGCAGTGATCGGGGACTTAACCACTAATGCCCCTGGATCGAAAACCACTCCATCCATAAACCAGCAGCTGCATATATTGGTTACATTTCACCTCCCTCACACTGAAGTACGTGTTTCAAGGGTAGTGGGCTCACTTAATCAGATCCAGAGGCAGAACGGAGACAAATATATCACTGTATTTAACCTGCAGTGGGGCAGTGAGAGTCACTGTATGCAGGCATGAATTGCTTGAGGTATTATCCACTGTCTCTGTAACTGAGAGCAGGTGTGTGTGGTTGTTTAGTAAACGGTGTCTTCTCACTTCTCAGTATTTTGTGTGTGTGGCTTTTTGTCCTGGTTGTGCTTTGAATTTTGAATTCTGCCTGTGCAGGTCGTATCTGTTCCATTCTGCCTGTACTGCAGCCCCATGTCTGTCTCAGCGGCATCAGATAAAAGGCAGTCATTTTACCATGCATAATTTCTTTTGTGGCATCGTGACCAGACTAGTGATTTCCTTCCACAATCAATTACACCATTTGTGATTTACGACAGTGATGTTTTATTAATTTTTTTTAATAAAAATATGTAAAAAAAAAGAAAAAAAATTGTTTGTAGATCTTGGAGGTCACATGCCCTCCTCACCCCCCTCGTGATTAATCTCTTTACTGAAACACTACAGCGGTGCTTGGAGCCACAGTGTTCCGATTCGCGGGGAGCGTTCACAGGCGCTGCGTTTTTGAGACGAGAGCCGCGGGGGGGGGGGGGGAGGGGGGTGTGACAGGCTTCACTGCTATTTTTTTTTTTTAAGAGTGAGCGCTGAGGTTTCCCTCTCGCCCCGGCAACGCAGCTGCAGTCGCATGAGTCATCCCTGCGCATGCAAAGGAGCCCATATACCCAGAGACTTTGTATCATTCTCTCACAGATAAGAAACCCGAGGACGGCTTGGATATTACCACCCCGTGACACTACAGCCCTCCCCCAACAAAAGCAGAGATTTGACCTAGAATACCCATTCACAACCCCCCTCCAGTCACACGCACGCAACCTGTACCTGGCTGCGGAGAAATCTCGTGATTTCCTTATGAACGCATGATCAGGTGTTACGAGTCGCGCACACACACACACGCACACACACACACACTTCTGCTACATTCTCTTTTTTCTTTCTTTCTTCCTTTCTTTTTTTTTTACTGGCCGTGAACACCTGCAAAGGAAATATATTTATATACCCCACCTCCCCCCAGCTGCCGTACGCCCTGCCACTCACACCCATGTGGCATCTGATCCTTTATTTCAGCGCGGGGGCTCTTTAAAAAGCATCCGAGAAAACGCAGGGCCGGCCGGCGCTGAGACGCACGCAGGGACCTGCGGCGCTAACGCAGCCGCGCTGAAACCAGACACTGCCAGCCAGCGTGCTAATTTTGAAATGGGTGTCGAAAGGCTGAATAGCGTCATGCGCCGCTAATGTGGCAACAGTGGTTTTTAGGCAATTAAGAGCAGGCAGGGCTGGGGGGAGCTATGGGTGGGGTGCGGGTCGGGGGGGGGGGGGGGCAGCTGAGGACAGGCAGGGGGGAGGCACAGGTGCAGGATCCGAAGCGAGAAGGCGAGCCGAGCACGTCCTACTGACTCACACTTTCCATCTTCGGCGGGGTCGCGAACCTGTCCGACCATTTCCACAGGAGGCTCCATTAACTCGCATCCATAAAGGGCCTTTTCCCAGCGGAATATCGTGCTGAATGTAAACACACGTGTTGCAAATTACACCGAATCCTGGCTCTGGGCTTCGTGCACATGCCTTTCTAAGCAGGGACTAACAACACAATACAGATTCTGCTGCATCTCTTGGTGACCTTGTGCACATTTAGAAACGTGAAGTTTCACACTCGTTTTCAGTCGTTTGAGGAATGCATAGATCAGGTAGTCTCAGTGCCCATGTGGAAGATACATCAGCAACAGCAAATATAATATAATCCCTCTATTTTTATATCCACTTGTCCGTTTATGATCATGGTAGCAGTAATACTGTCCATCCTTTTCCCATAACTACTTATCCCAGTGCAGGGAATACTGTGAAACTGTGAGCGTATTCCAGGAAGCACAGGGCATGAGGTAGGGTACGCCCTGGACGGGATGCCAGTGCGTCACTGGGCACACATGCACAGTGGGCAATTTTAGATATTCTAGTCAACCAGGACCACATGGTGTTGGCCTGTGGGAGGAAAACCAAGTATCTGGGGAAACCCATTTAAACGAAAGGGGGAACTAGCAGGCATGACTCAGAGTCCCCGACCAGCCCCGCCCCGCCTGAAAATGTCACGCAGATAGTAAAGAATGAATGAAGTGATGCATGAATCTCTTCCCTCCTGCTTGCAGGACGCATTTGAAGCTTGAGAGCCTTGAAGATTGCCGCGTGCTGGACGGCGACGACGACTCCATGTCGGACAAGCATGGCTGCCCCGCCTACGTCAGCCCCGAGATCCTCAACAGCTCCGGCTCCTACTCTGGGAAGCAGGCCGACGTGTGGAGCCTGGGCGTCATGCTCTACACGCTGCTGGTGGGCCGATACCCCTTCCACGACGCCGACCCCAGCACGCTCTTCTCCAAGATCCGCAGGGGCCAGTACTGCCTCCCCGACAGTCTCTCCCCCAAGGCCAAGTGCTTGGTTCACAGCCTGCTACGCAAGGATCCTTGGGAGAGGCTCACGGCAGCAGAGATACTGCTCCACCCATGGTTCCAGGGCACACAGGAAACGGGAAATACAGAACAGGAAGTAGGCCCTGCGGACCAGACTGTACCCACATTTCATCTGGAGGAAGACGACTCCCTATTCTGTTGATGATCGACCTCATGAAACTGAACTCAAACCATTTCAGTTCTTTTTAAATGTGTTTTAGTGCCCTGACTCGAGGTCGTGTACTGTCATTTTGTCAAGAATCGCACACGATAGCTTGCGGCGGCACTCAACGCTTTGGGCTTGTCGTCGAGTCGACAAGGACAGCGGCCCGTCGGGCGGTTCCCACGTCCAGGAGGTCGGTCGGTCGGTTCGCTCTCAAAGCATCAAGAGACCTCAGAAGCCTCAGAACCCAAGCAACAGGCACGCCGGGACAGATGGAAGAAGTGGGGGAGATGAAAGACGTGGTGGACGTTTCTCCCTCTGGAGACCTGGAGCTCTGTCTTGGTGGATGAATACGCTGACAGGCCTCCGAAAAGCTACAGGGGCCTGTCCCACTTAAAAGCAAAGAAGGAGAGCAAGATCAGATGCTTGCACTCACTCACACACACACACACTCAGGGTGTCCTACATCAGGCCCACTGGGAAGTAAATGGCTGTCCTATTTACTCAGACGCCTACGACGTCTTCGGTTCCCAAGGAAGCCGGACAACCTATCCACAGTGGCCCCTGGCACTGACCAATCACGGTGAAGAGAAGGCCAGTCAGCACATGAAGAACTGAGGGGACTGGGGGGGGGGTCGCAGCTGCTTAAAGTCAGCTTTGGCAGGCTCTGCATTTGACTGGAGCTGGACACCTGCCTCCGACGACGTTTCCTTGTGTCCTTGTTCTGCGTTTGCGTCTTGCCCTGACTCACCGCTGTGGCAAACTCAGCGGCACCCTGCCTGTGTTTGTTGATGCGAGGCGATGGGGTGGGGGGGGGGCACAGAAAGTCAATGAGTGTGAAGGAGGAATTGCGAGGGACGTCTGCCGCTGCAGGCCGTTCCCAGCGACCCGGAACGCGTTCAGGTCACATCCCTGGGTCCTGTGCTCAGCAGGTTCCCACACCCTCGAGGCACTGTGTGACGTGTCGCTCCTGGCAATGACATGTGCAATCTGCTCTTTGTTTTTCCTATCTTTCCCCAAACCCTTGTTATGGTTCTCGGGAGGGGGGCACGCACAGTTAGCATTTTAATCAGTGCCACATGGATACCTGAAACTCCAGGTGAGGCCTATCGGCTCGTACACAATTCCCCCGCTGTATAAGAAGGAGTCGTTGGCATGGTGACGTGGCATGTCTTCCGAGCCTCATACCCCTGTCTGAGACTCGGGCGCCGGATGGGCTGTCGCTTAGTCTGTCAGCCCTGACAGGGAGCTGCGAGGGTGTCCCAGCTGGCTACTTCGCAGCGCCAATCTGCGAGTCGCTGGCGGGTGGCGTCTGCCAGACACAGCGCTACTCCACTCAGCCTGAATCATCCCGCGTGAATAAGACGGCGAGCTGGCGGGGGTCCGAGCCGGAGAAGGGCTCAGCCACTGCCTCCGTTACCTGGGAGGTTATAAACGGGTCATAGTGAAGATAAAGCGGATGTTCGGGGTGGGATTCTCCTATTGCTCATGTAACGCTTAAGGACGGGCTGGCTGCGCATGGCCGACGAATTACAGAGGTTGTTTTTTTTTTTTTTTGCACTGTGCATAATTTGTTTGCCATTCGTGTTTGTAACACAATTTGAGATCTTTACCGAGACCTGGTGTGTTTGCTGTAAATCGAAGTGGAAAAAAACGCTAATGTAAATATGTAAATTTATGGACAAATATATGAACAGTGTATGGACACAAATAAAAGAAGGTGACTTTTTTTCTTTAGTTCCGCATTTACGTTGCTGGCGCACTCGCGCACCGAGCCATTGCAGCTTGGAGGGTTTATGAGAAATAATGCACACGACTGACAAGCAAAAGTACATGAACACAATCAGTAATCTTAACCACTAACCGCCAAATGTCCTTCCCCTGTTGCAAGTCATAAACTGTAAATGAGTTTGAAGTTCCTCCAAAATCAGTTGTTCACAAATAGAAAGATTAGCACAAAGACACTGGTTTACACATTTAAAAATCTGAGCTACAGATCACTGCTGTTTATGGAAGATGAAACCGCCAGAAATGTTCATTTATGACTGCTCATTAAAGCTTGCGTCGAAACGGGATCAGCGTGTTCACACTAAGCGCGCGGATCCGGATTCGAATCGGTGTGAGAATCCGCACTAAGGGAAACACGCTCCTGGAAAATCAGCTCATTGATTTATGGGGTAAAGTGTCAGTTCACTATGCAGCACCTTTCCTTTATGGCATGGCGCACGGTTCTACAACGTTTCGACACATCTATGCTGAGTATCTGTGCATCTGTTATGATTTTATACCTCTTGCGACAGCAGCTGATTAGGGCCGGGATTAGGTATCTAGGTTGCTAAAACACGTCAACTGCTGGGCGACAGCCAGCGATCATGGCACGCCACGGCAGAGATTGCCCAATACCCGGGTGGGTGGGGTGGAAGGGACAAGGTGCGCTCATCATGGCGACCCCCCCCCCCCCCAGCATCTACCGCGAAAGATGCGGATACTTAAAGGCGACCGGGGGGGATCCTTGCATTTTAGGTAAAACTCAATCGGCTATGAAGGCGGCAAACTCAGTGTGAAGGCTTTATTCTAGCGGGCAGCCCTTAAAATTTTCTGGGATATTTAGCAGCTCTCCGATCTGCAATCTGCTCTTCACTCTGCTGTTGGCAGCTGATGTTTTGTGCCTGAAGAAAATTAAGATCAGGTCTGGTGCACACCTAGTCTCACCAAGAAAGGTATATTGCTTTGCATGAAAAACGTCAATACCTTGATTTTTTTTTTTTTTTAGCGTAAGCATCCGTGTTAAAATCTTGCAGTAAAAAGTACATTGCTCATTTCTGCCTGGCTGCTCTCCCCCACATCAGTCCTGAGTCATAGCCTATCCTAAGGGCAAAAAAAACGTCCCAGTAGAGACCTCCATGAAAAAACCATTTAAAACTGTAATTCAGCAGCGTGTTTGTGGAACATCCGGATAGAGGGGGCGATCGGTGCATCTTTCTCCATCCATTTTCGTATTTAAATAATTTAGGTGGCGTACTGTGTTAGAAAATCACAACGACGGGTCCAGCTGCTGGACCATCACACGGCTCCTGCATGTTTATAAGTGATGTATAAAAGTGGAAAGCAAATTTCACAATAACAACACAGGTGGCATCTCATAGGCCTTAGTTCTGAAAAATAATACAACAAAGAACTGGAGTGACGTTGAGTAAGTTCGACTGAGAGGTTCCTATTAATTGGACAAAAAAGCTATTTTATTACACTTACCATTTTGTTTGGGAATGAGGGGGCGTTGCCAGAACCTATAATTAACACCATTAACAGCAGTAGAAATTTTCCATGACGTACTTTCTGATCTCAAGCAGTTTTTCTAATACACTTCTAAAGCAGCTTCTCTTAAGTATTTCTATTAAATACTGGAACACCGAATAAATACGTAAATGCATACATTAGATTCCGATTAACAACCTGTATGACAGGAATAACAAAAAGACGAATCAAAAAGTTTCTCTCTTTTGGGATCATTTCGTGCCACCTGCTGGTGAAATTGAGGACAACTATCTGGTAATGTCGACCCGTCTCAAGCCGTTTGTCCCAGTGAGTGTTGCAATGGAAATATTCTCTCCACTTCCACCCTACGATGCCTTATTAAACCACGGGCTCCTCGGCGTGGTAGACATACAGTGGAACAGGCGGCCGAGGCTGAGTGTCTGGACTGTATTAGGAAGCCAGAGCATCTCTGTGTGTCACAGAGAAATATGCTAACTCCACATATATGCAGCTAGACTGTGATGCAAAACTCCAGCGCTGGAGGTTTGAGGTACCAGTGCTACCGAATTAGCCACCGTGCCACCTTACACACTGGGTCAGATCAGTTAAAATCCGTGACTAACCTCAGTCCTGCGTTCCGAGTTACACACCAAGCCTGGCAGCATAGGCTATACGGCCAGGGAACACCACAGAGCATGCGCGGGCATAGACTATAGATATTTCAGAACTCCAAATGATTGTCTTTGGACTGTGGGAGGAAACCAGAGAGCCTAGTGGAATTCGGCATAACATGGCGTAAACATGAAATCTCCTCTACATACATGCATCATCTATGTATGTGACTGATCCCGAAGCTCAGTTTTACCTGGGTCGCTGTACTATTCAATTGCCTGAAAATCTTCAACGTTTGCGTGTTTGTACATAGAGACGCCGAAAAAATTAAGACACCACAGTATAATTTTTTGTTATATGTATATGTATATAAAATGCAGCCTGTTTTTTTTCCTGTTAGTCATTAATTAAGGGCTTCTTCCTTGCAGTATGGGACTTCAGTCCTGCATTTCACACCTTCACTTGATGTCATCGTACGATTCATGAGAAACTGTCGGATAGGCTGATGGTCATCTCTGGCATTAGAACGTCACTTCCACCCTTTACCTGGTTGGTTTCTGGTCATTCCCAGTGTCTCCTGCTTCACCTTATTCTCCTGTCTTAGACATTTTGAACCTGGAAGCAACCTGCTGCTCAGCGTAGCATTCTGTCAGCAGAACCACGATTAAATTAGAATTTATAAATTCTAATGTGTTTTAAAATAAGGAGTGGTCTCGATTTTTTTCCGTGGATGTACATTAATATTCTAGATAAAATTTCAAAAAGGATTAAAAGATCATTTTTAAGTGCCATCGACATAATGGAATTTCGAATAATCAGATGGGATTTATTTGGGCATCTGAGGTGAACGGAAACACATTGTAAGAAACTTTCAGGCATTAATTAAAAAAAAAAAAAGACGAACTTTACTGAATGACTTAATTGTAGTTTTCTAATTGACCACTGGATGGCACCCAATTCAAATAATCCAATGACAATCATGGATTCCCGAAAACTCCCTCTGGGACCTCATTAACTGAGGAGCTGTATAGTGGTGAAGTAAGTGGACTGAGCTTGAAAAGACCATTTTTAGCACACTTTTGTCAGAGAAGGTCAGACTCATCTGTAAGGCCAGATGACCCTGCTTTGCATCACATTTGGTTGATAAGTACCAGAGCCACTTCAGCGCTGTGTGGAGTATAGAACTTCTTGTCATCTCTGGCCGTGCTATGTCACTTAACACCATTGTGTTCTGTGGGTAAAATGCATGTCCAGATGTTGTCCCTGCGCTTGTGTCGTTAGCATTAGCCATAAGTGGGACATTAATGGAGTTTGCTGGTCGTGACTCGGCACACTTTGCACACAGTGACTCGTTCTCGGCTGATCCCGTGACAGTGACATCTGAGGGCACCAGATTCTGTCATCTCTGCAGGGGTTGACGGGAGCGGAAACAGAAATGCCTCTGGCATTCTCGATTTACAGTCCGCCCCCAGATTTATGATGACAGCCCCCCCTCCGTCCTCAGTTGAAAGTGCCACCTGAGTTCTGATTTCTCCTTTGTGTTGTGTTTAAAATTCGGGAGTCGCTTTCACGAGGCACGGGTCCACATCTTTAAACGCACCATGGGGACCAGAACCAGAAAGCCTTAAAGGCGCTGGTCACATGTCCTCCGGGGTGACTGTCTGCCACCGCTTACCTCGAGAAGCCGTTTGGTCGAAAGGCTGCCGGGGCTTTCGATTACCAGATTAAACTGAATTCGCCATTCGGTCCCTCTGGGGAGCGACCTGGCATGAAGACCGCAGAGAATTATTAAAAGGATTAAAAAAAGTCAACCGTAATAACAATGATAAAGCGATATTGTAAATCAAACAATAGACTGCCCATACTTACACGGCAGGTATTGAAATTCATCCGAAGTCGACAACTCGACCATTTAGGCTGTACATGCTGTATGTGTGCATGAGAAAATCATGCATGCTTTTGGTCACAATGAGGCGGCCATCTTGCATATTAATTGACCCGGATGTTTACCAATGATGTAGCCTGACCCCTGTGAAAGCTAAAAACTGTTAAGAACTATATACGCAAAAAAAAAAAAATAGATATATTAGAGTCAACTTTATGGAACCGAGTATTATCTTTGACTTTAGTTTGTACAGTCAGCAATTCCTCCACCATCTTCATGAAGCTTCTTCTTCTCCAGCTGCAGCTCCAGTGACCTTGTGGGATAGTGTAGCGTCCATTAGTTGCATGCTTTTGAATCTCTCAGAATGTAGTATGTCATCCTGGTACCGTTCACCTACTGTCTCATCAATACTGAAATGCTCCCATCGCGTATTATATTTCGCCTACTACATAGCGAACGAGTGCGATTCAGACGC